>NW_026623333.1:113042-147185 GCF_030028575.1 Malurus melanocephalus
CTTGTGCTTCTAGAATGCCCTGACCCAGTTTGCAAATCACTTCTCCCTGCCACCCAGCTTTGGAATCGCTTTGCCTTCCTTATTGCACATCTGTTGATCCATCCTGTAGCTGAAGTGTGTATGTAGTATGAAAGAAAACTCTCAAAACTGGATTTCTGCAAATTGGATTGGTGAATTTTCCTTATCTCTGGATTACTTCTTTTTGTGGTGTCTAGTGCTACTTTGGTTGAGCTCTATGGGGAAAGTCCCACTGAAGTCAGTGATGCAGAAAGAACTATTAGATGTTTAAAGACCTCTCCAGACAACCTTTTTGTGATTCCCTCTCTCACAGTCATTTAAAAAAATGTGCCCATTATCACCAACTTCCAATATTAAAATTCATTCTTTTTTAATAGAAACATTTACCACAAAAATATGAAGGGAAAAGCCAWTAACTTCTTTGCAGGTTATTACGTATTTCTATGACACAAAAGAAAAATCATTTACAGTCACAAACTGTACAYAGTATGTGGCGGGATATATTTTGTGGTTTAGAGCTAAAAAATGGACTGCTTCAGTGGCAATTAAAATAATTACTGACAAGATATAAGACTTTAAAATCAAGAAGGTGATAATTTGGCTACAGAGACAATCATTGTAATACGTCTAACATGGAGGTCTGGATAGTAGAACAGTGAGTAGAAGGGTCTGGGGAAGGAAAGACACCRTCATGCAACACAGCACTAGTTCTTGCTCAGTATACTCTTCAGGCTTCTCTCCACTGCTTCATCTAATTCTTCCTCYAGCTCTTCCTTCTTRGACATGGCCAGTTTGGACTGATAATCTTTTACTATTTGGTCTATGTACGGTGCACTCTGAGTCCCGTGCAGCATCAGTGTCCACTCCTTCAGCACACCCCGCTGGGGCTGGCTGCCCACAAACCCAATCTCCAGAGCCCAGGTGCCTCGGGGGTCTTCTCCCCAAGTGTGAGTGGTCATGAAAGGCCATTTGTCGAAACCAACCTTGGAGTCATCATCCCTGGGGCGCCGGCTCAGCAAAATGGACTTTGTTCCCATTGGTGAGGTCATGTTGATGTTGAGGTCTCCTCGTCGAGTGGAATTCACAGTTATAACTGCCTGGACGTGTTCCAGATATCGGACAAAGTTTTCCTTCCCCTCGCACGCGTCAGTGGTTAGGGTGAGGACCAGCTTGCCATTTGGTAGTATCTTTCTATTGGTCAAAAGATAATTAAGCAAATTAAAACAGCATAAYGTGGCTTATGTTAAAACTACTGTGCTTTGCTGTCTCACAGAAAAACCCTGCATTATTTTCCTTATTAATACATGAAAAGGTATAGGAAATAATAGTCACAAATTTAGCCATAAAGAGAATGTTCTCTTTTTAGAAAATTATACCAAAGCCTTAATTTGAAAAGAATTATGAAATGTACATCTACACAAAGAGAGAAGTAATACAATTAAGATGCACATACTGCTCTTTAAGAACTAAYATTAATGGTTGTCTTTACTTATCACTCCTTTATTGGGTAATTGCATATGAATGTGTATATTCAGTAAAAGCACCATGAGCAGCTAGTCATGTCATTTCCTTAAATGACAGCAGCAAATGGCTCTCTGTGTTGGAGGAATCAATGSCACAGAATTTCAGTGCAGTCCCATTAAAGCCTATGTACTTGTTCTGCTTTRGAAACCAGCACAAACATAGGATCCTAAAGTCGGCTCATTTGAAAAATGCTTTTCCATGAAGATTTCTTTCCTTGAATAGCTCTGRTAAATGAGCATATACATCAAGGAAAGAAGTCACACATGTTTGCTGAGTTACCAAAGTCTGGCCCAGGAGCTGAGGCTGTCAAGTGTCTCCTAAACCCTTTGGGGTCAGGATGAAACTTGCAATTACCCACTGCCTCAGAAACTGGCTGGCAAAATACATGGAAAGTGTAAAAATGTTTTACATCTTCACCATCAGTGTTGTATAAGCAGTTCCCTCTGTCTAAAAGAAATAATTGAGAGACAAGAATTACAGCAATCATTTCAAAAGGGAGAAAATCACAAAAGATTCCAGTCACCTTGTCATTATCTTGTCTTCCAATGGCTTCTCCCTGACCTCAGTTCTACAGTCAGAGAGCCTTTAGAAGGGCATTGACCACACTGAGGTAATGAATACCTTCTTTTCAAAAGATATCAGTACCAKCTTTCTGCTAATGAAATAGTGTGTTCTTTAGAGACTGGTCAAAGAATTTCATTCAAGCCTAGCTTCCAGGAATTCTTTTCTTCTTGAGATGAGCTCTAGCTGAATATATCACTAATTGGCTCAGACCAGTCTCCTTCCCCCTTGCATAGAGTATTGYCTTCTTGGGAGTACTTGCAGAGTAAAAAGTCATTCATATCCAGATTCTCAAAGCATTTAAACACTTACCTTAAACTGAAACACCTGTGTTGTTCTGAGTATAACTGAGCAGAGATTGGTGTAACATAAATATTGTATAGCTAAAATATTTAAGCATCTAATTATAATATCCTTGAGATACTTGTTTTATGTTCCGAAGCACAAGAAACATGCATTACATGCAGAAGTGAAGGATCACAATTTCACACTTGCCATGTGCTTGCAGTTTGTCTGCATGGGAAGACTCAATCTCAACTCAATCTGGATTCATTTTCTCTCACAGTCCTCTCAGACAGTGAACAAAGCTTTGTCAAACATTGCTTCATTCCCCCAGATGTGATAAGTGTTTTATCTCCTTCAGTTAATGAAAAGAGATATCACTGTGTGTCTTTTCTCCTATCAAGATTAAAACCCAAAGAAATAAGAGCAATGTGAACCCACTACATCTGCTCTGCAGATGGCTTGACAGCTGCACAGAGCTTTTATYTCCCCCTTTTCAAATACTGCAATGCAGAAGTTCTCTCAGCTCTCTAAAAACACATGAGAAAAGACTTCAAAATGCTCTGTTTCCCCCTTTCCTAATAATTAGGATCTAATACTCTCTGCTTCACTAAATTAATTATTGTAGTCCAGGTGAATTTTCCCAAAAAACCAAAAAGAACCAGGGGTGGTGGAAAAGGCCTGACACAAAGGRGCAGAAGAGAAGATGGATTTTCCACAGCCTTACAACGTGCCACTGACCAATTTATGTATATATATATATATACTTAAAAAAATATATAAATAGTATATCCACGGCATAGTACCCAGTACATAGTGAGACATGAGCATGGGGAGCTCCTGTGTGCTCCTTTTCTCAGTTAATGGGCTACAAAGTTAAAACTTTGTTTTCCCTAAACCAGCCAAAACCCTTGTCAGGAGAAGGTCCTATTGCTAACAAGTGTTTCTGTTGTAAATAACTGATTGCTTTCTGTCTATTAATTATTTCCCAGCCTTTTGCTTAATTCACAACACTGCTGTGAAACACGCCTCTGTATCAACTACACACCTTCATAAATCTATACTGAATACATCTTTTATGTATACAAATATCCACACTTAAATAAAAAGAGAATATAGAATATGTTGCTCCAGCAAGACCAAACTGAAAGAATAACCCAATTATCCACAGCGGAAGTGTAGTGTTGTTCTAATTTCCAGGGAATTTCTGGAGATGCTGGGATTTAGCTAGCTTTTTTTTTACACTGCAAATAAAAAAATTGTACATGTTGCACTTCATGATGCTTATTATTGCCTGCCAGTGACATTTTCATTGGGGAGCATAAATTTTATAGCAGTGCTGTTAATACATAGATGTGTCAGGCAAGTGGCAGAGGAGCACCTTTACAAYCTACAAAAAGAAATGTTCTCTCCTCCTCTAGGATGATCCCCATTTCAATAGGTGGAGCTGCACTAAGATAAATGAGATTATTTKTCTGCATTTAATTATTCATAAATAACTAAGGGATTTCTTAAAATTAGCTTCAGCATTCTCATTTGTTTTTTTACCTGTGAGCTTGCATAGACCAGAAAAATTGAAACTCAGAGCTCAGCTGTAGAACCTTGGATCAGGCAAATTCAATCTGGAAGGTTGGGGAACTCACTCTTTGCCTGGCTGAGCTGTATGCTAGGGTRGCATCCTGGTTTGTTTTCTTTTTCCAACAGAATGATGTTGCCTTCAAAAATGGCACTGAAAAGTCAAATTTCAAATGGTATAGGCATAATTTAGGCCATTATTAGGTTAGTATTTCAATTCTTTAAATTAAACTACAGCTGYTGTAGTCCATTAGTATTAATTCCTTCACTTGTTGACTCATTCACTTTAGCACATAAYAGTAAATCAGAAAATAATCTGACATCTACTCTGCAATTAGATATTTGAAGAGCTTAAAGCAAGTACAATTAAATGCTGTAGTGTTCAAACTGAATCACTGGTACCTGTAGATGATTGTTTTGGTCTTCTGGAGATAAAATTGTCTACTGAAGAACCTCAAAATGAGATATGACCTGGCTGATAAATGTTTAATTTGGCAGCAGTTTGTGTAATTTACAGTGCCAGCCTTCCAGATTTTCCTCTGGGGACAGGCTCTTTACTCACAGAAACTTTAGCACAGAAGTGACTGTGAGTGCCCAGGAGAAATGGATGTTGCTATTGACACTAATGGCACTAGCAATGGGGATACCAATGTGCTGTAGAATGTACTCCTCCAGCAAGCCAGGAATYGACAGATCATGTAGATTCATCAAGCATTGTTTATAAAAAATGTTATATCAACCTATTACTGGTTAGGGTTCCTCAGAAAAAAACAAAAAATCTTCATTTTCTTTGATTGTCTTTGTCAATGTAATTGTATGTTGTGTCTCCCAGATGCCTGGAAGAAGCCAAGCACATTCASTGGACTATTCACTTACTCAGGCTCCTGTATTGACCCTCCAACACAATGGAATCTCTCGGGAACAGTCTTCCAGTCTTTTGCCATCTTAACCATTGCTCCTGCATCAAGGACACCATAGCCAAACAAATGGTTGAACTCCAGCCCAACACCATTCCTACGCCACCTGTGMACCTCGTCGTGAAGCTGGTTCCTCTTGGAGGTGAGCACTGTCAGATGCTGCATGTCTCTCCATGTCAGATCCAAGCTGTGGAACAGCAAATTGGGAAAAAAATCATTACAGTATTTCCAAGCAGATATTAAAGAAAGAATGTGTTTGAGTAAACCTTCAGGTAAAATTTATTTCTATGAATAAAATGGAAATTGTATCTATACACATACCAATAACAAAGCTTCTATCRATCTCACTGGGAACAAGMATAGGTTTGAATTAKATAGCACTTTTSCAAAATATGTTTCCCAAAATTGCAAAATTATTTCTGATTAAAAATAATTTATTTTAAATAGGCATTATAGATGCAACTGCAATTTTAAAGCTAATAAAATGGGTAAGACACCAGATCCTAAGAAAAATACAAAAAAAAATAAAAGATGCCAAAAAAATTTCACCGAGCTTTCCTGTCAGATCTTACCCCCTTTTTCTTGCCTGCTCCTCCTGCTTTTCACATGGATCTTCCAATACCCACTCTGAGAAATGTGGTCTGAACCACCTGACCCACCCTTCAATGTGATGAAGCTGATGAACTCTTATGATCCTGGTGTTAATAATGTCAGGATTCTGTGAATGTGGATATATGGGCTGTGGGTGGCTGCCAGTTTGCACTGTAAGGTTTGGCAGAGGTTTGTCACCCAWGTTATATTAGCATGGATGAATAATGGAGCAGTCAAGTAATATTTGCCTAGTTTCAATGGTCATTTTTTTATCATCTTCTCTTGTCTTCCTAGATGTGCAGTGATTATGATGAYAGGAAGGGCACTCATTATTCTAGGAGCTTTAGAACTGACATTCTTATTCTACATAACTAAAGCTATTCCAGTTGKTTTAYGATGAACTCTTTCCACATCACAATATGTCTGATTCAAACCATCAGCCTAAAAGGATCTGCTTTYCAGCTTTCTGTGCCCCAAGTAATAAGCATGTGTGTGTGCTGAATGTACACCAGAATGCCCAATKAACTGTCATTCCCCCAAGGTGACACAAGAGAGCTGAAAAGAAGGCATCCCTTGCATCATTCTTTCTGAAATCTTTTAAGAGCTTGCACATATCTTGAAGCTGTACTTTCTGTTTCATAGATTGGTCTGATTTGAGAGACATATCAGTCCTACATTGTGTATGAGCTGACAGACACGATGCAGGCAAGAACAGGCTTCAGGGTAGATGGTCATTCCTGGGAAGATTCATCCAGGATAGTTCTGCACAATACAATTTAATAACACCAGAGACAGGAGACACTGACAGCTCCTTCTCTTCCCTGCTGCCTTCTCAGCAAAGCCTAGAAATCCATGCCAGGGGTATTAAGTTTAATTTCTATTCATGAGAATTTGGCTGAGTAATTCCAGTCTTTATGGGTAGCTCAACTGAAGAGAATGATAATTATTACTGAGATGTTTAGGTTCAAACATGCAGTGGTGAGAAAATTCATTAAATATTTTATGGCCATATTAATTTATTATGTAGTTTTTATTTTTGGTTTTTTTTTTTACTGAATGAGTTTGATAGTAGAAGGAATGATCACCTGAAGTTAAACCTTTGGCATGTATTTTATGTGCATAAAACCTGAAAAATGAGACTTGGACCAACTCATGCTCTGAGCATGATAATGATTTCTCTGCTAATGTAAACTTGGCCTCCTCTCACAAATCTTCACTATTTGCACTGTTGAAGGAAACCATGCACACAGTGCTCACTTCATGCTGTGGTTACAGCAACYGAAGCTCTGTAACTAAGCAAATGTTGCCTCAGTTCATGGAAAAAATTAACACAAAGTAAAAAAGCTGGTATAAGTTATTGTAAGGAAAACTTTTTCTAATCAACAGAGAAGAAGATAATGATTGCAAGATATACAAGAAGGTTCCAGTGTAATGAATACCATGGACATGGTAAACAGACAATGGATATTATTCCTTCATGTAACAGAGCAATTAAACAGCGCAGAAGCAGCTATGGGTTTAACCCAACCAGCAATGGGTTAAAAATAAAACAAAGAAAACCTTACGTATCAACATTGCCTAAAAAATATTGAGGAACTGATTGTTACTGGATGACCTAGGTGCCAAATACAGATAATCTGAAAAAGATTTAAACAAATTCAAGGAAGATCAATCTGCCTTTGGCTATTRAACAGGAGAAATCTACTGCTGTCTCTACAAACCATGGGCCAACAAAGCTCCTGTTGAAAGACTACTCTTAATCCCCACTCTTTGTCCTCTCCCAYTGCAGACAGTACCTGGCACAAGATGAACTCCTATCTGATACTACAGTTTCAYTCTTTTGTTTTTGCAGGCTGGGCATTTTGCAGAGAACCTGTGGAGAAATGAAATAATCTCTTCCTCCAAACAGCGCTAGAGAAGACAAAATCCCTAGATGCAGAGGATGGGGAGGACAAAGAGAGAGCCAGACAGCCAAAACACATCTGCAAGGTGGCTTTGGCAAGGCTTTTTCTCTATCTGCACGTCACCGTGCGTGTCACTACTGCAGGAGGCAGCTTTGGAGTTGGGCATTGCAGCCTCATGCCACAGCCAGCCAACAGAAATGATGAACAGTGTACATAACTACRTAACTAAAGCTATTCCAGTTGTTTTATGATGAACTCTCTAGAGCTCCCAAGGAATTTCTCAGCAGCATACTTAGCTTCCAGGGCCAGGGCGAACACTCCGGCTGCTTCAGGGGCAGCGGCAGACGTGCCCGAATGACGCAAGGTGCAGTTGCCATACAAATCTGTTGTAGCCTGCAATGATATTAGATGTGATTAATGAAACCAGCTATCCCATTTTCCTCGCGTCTACAGATTCAGAAAATTACAGTAAGTGGAGTTTGTGCCCTTGCTCTTTTACTGTGTTTGTGCGCTTGATCTGTTTTCTGCTTTGGAAGAGTGTGTCAATTTAAAACCACAATGAGACAGAGCATAAATGAAAGAGCAAGTCATGAGGTAGTAAAACACTGTTCATTATCACTTAGTACCCATTTGTTTCTTATAAACACAGTTTAAYCAAAGGCCTTCAATTCTTTTGTGATTATCAGAACGATTTGAAACTAGAATTGTTAACACTATTGAGCTTTTTAATATTTGTCCAACTCTGGGACCAGCAGCAGCAGGCTGCTGACTTCTGTGCAGATTGGTCACTAGCAGAGACCACAACAAATCCTTAGAAATGCATTTCATGGCAATAATTACAAAGGTGCCACAGATCATCTTGGCTGGTATCACAGAGCTGATATGAAGACAAAAACCCATGTTCTCTCTGCTACTACATGTGGGCATCTAGGATTGTGCAATGAGGCTTGGAGGCTTGAGACAGAGCCATGAAAAATGTACAACAGCTTTTGGCAAAAACTAACTTTGACTCAGTATACCTGCATTTTCCACTCTGCAAACCAAACGATGTCCTGGCTACTCTGAAGGTGCTGAAGAGCAGTGATCACTACAGTGGAAGAGAATCAAGAGAATCCCAAATTGAATGGAACTTGCCTGTTTTCCAGCCATGGGTATGGCCCTGGAGCAACAGCAGGCTCYGGTGATCCCAGAACCCTCACATGTCCTCTGTTGGTGAATGARTATCATTCTGCTCTGTGCTGCTTGTACAGCAGAAGTCTGCCAGTACAAGTAAATACAAAATACAATCTCAGATGTCAACTTAGATTTTTACAGAGACCTTCTGCCACACTGTCCTCTAAGAAGAGGGCAGCTGAACTTCTAAATCTGATTTCTGATAAAGGAAAGCACCAACTTTCCTTTGAAGCTCTAAGAGATGGAGGATCATTGCTGTTCTCAGTATAAATCTCACACCATCTCAGCTGACAGTTTTGGCACCATCACAKGCTGCAGATGAGAAAATATCCATCTCAACAAAGAACCATCTGCTGCACCAAAGTACAGAGTTGCAATAGGTCATGAGAATGAACAAAGACAGCAACAATTGCACCATGGTTTCAGGACTCACCACACCAGCCTCTGGATTCCTCTTCCTCCCATTACTAAAGGTGGAGGCCAAGGTTGAAGAGCAGCTTTCRTCGTACAGAGCTGTCCGTCCATCGTTTATGGCAGAATTGATGGAGATTGTCCACATGCTTGATGCATAACCATCACAGTTACAGTCATCATAGCTGCCCCCATCTCCAGAAGCCCACACATAGATGCTGCCTTTTCCACCTCGGCCCTGTGGGAGGGGAAAATCGACCCTCTGGAGTTAAACTGCAAATAGGAGATAGCAGCTGAAGTACTCAGGCCTGAACAACAGGCCCAAGCYAAAGCTGACTCCTGAAAATCATGTAATTGATACCACATTAGTAATTTAACGTAAGAATCTTGTATACAGACTCACCAAACAGCTTATGCTGGCTGTTTTAACACCAAACTGGTTGCTTTAGGAACTTTCACATGACCTTATGTAATTACCTGCAAGATATGTTAATAAACATATAATTTTAAGAAACCTTCCTACCTGGCATCACCAGATGCTTGTTTCCAAGAAACCTCTCCCCCAACTGTGGGCAGGGCTCTGGACATGCCCTGGTCCTGCCTGGTCAGGAAGTGTGCTATAAAAGCTATAAAAGCTATAAAAGCTATAAAAGCTACCTTGTAGTGACTTTGGAGAACTCACTTATGAGTGGAAGCATTGTGTAGAACCTCCCAATTCCTGGCAAAGCTCTCAAATTGCTGCTGCAACAGTGGGTCCCRACCTGCAACTGTGGGTTGATGAYGGYGAAGTATTGAGGMAATTGGTGATGTATCTYTCTTAATMACTATTCTCTCTCATATAGTACTGATTAGGTRCATTATCTTGCTTATTTTGTTTGTTACTAAAGCCAGGTGCACAGTAAGTTGCTGTTTTACTAAGTGTATCATTTTACCTCTGTATTGCCTTAATATTGTCAGTAAAATAAGACCATTCTTTCCACTGGTGTCTGTGTCCTTTAAATCGCCCCCATCAACTGGCAAATATATCTAATTGTAAAGCTGGGCATCTAAAAAGAAGAAAACTGGTACAAAAAAAAAAAAACCATACATCAAGCTTCAGCTGAAAACCTATGCAGGTTATTAAATCCAGGTAACTGGTCAGCCAAAGCCAGTTCTGCAGCCTTGTGTACACAGAGCACTTCCATTTATCTCCTGGTTTGCTTCACACCCTGAAGGTTCCTGTGCCAAATGCTGGGACACTTTTACAGATTCATTAACATTTATGTTATGGTCTAAGTGCCATGAAGAAAAGTGTACTTTTAAAAGGGATATAGGTCATCTCACAGGCTGGGTTTATAAGATTCAGTTTGATGCAGACAATGGCTAAAAAGCTCTACCAGCACCTTCTTCTCTCAGTATATTTCTTTTTCCGAAGGTATGACTGGTTCAGATATGTTTTTCTGACAAACAAGCTTCTACTTCTAAGGAGAAAATAAAGTTATGAGACCACACAAATAGTCTACCAAAAAATGGCCCAACAATTATGCTGAGATGAACAGGAGAGRCTGAAGCTGAAGGGCCACTATAAAGGCTTCCAATTAATTAATGGAAAGAAATCCATATCCTCTGCCCAACTTCCAGACAGGCAGGGAGTAGGAAGGGATCAACTCAGTTCCTTCTAATTCCATAATCAGACAGAAGTAGGAGTTGCCTGAAAGAGAATCAGACCTGAGAACTACAGGTCTCAGGGAAAGATCAGTGATAGGGAACCCAAAGCTCAGATCTCCAACTGAGATCTCCAACAGCCACAATTTCTCTCTGTATTCAGTTCATGTAATCCAACATTTATTCCCAAGAGCACCAGAAGTCTGCAAGGCTGGAATTTAACACACTGTTTAGATGCACAGAGCAAAAGATTAAAAAATTTCTTTGGGCCTTCTCATTTCCCAGCATGAAATGGAAGTTAAAGAATATACAAACGTAGCAACCTGCAGTGGCATTTTAATAGGGAACCTTTTCAGTCAGGACTTTAAATAAAATCTGAGYTCCCAGCAGTAGCTTTTATTTTTCATTGCACCCCACTGAACAGAGCAACCTCATTATTTCAAACACGTTAGTGAGTTGCATTGTAATCCACTGAATTGCACAGCAGGTTTGCTGACACTGGGATATATAACATCTCAGGACACAGATTTTCYTAATAAAGATAATGACTATGAAAAAGCTCACTGAAATCCATCTAAGAACTCCCGCACAGACCTGATATTAGTCATTTGAGTGTTAAGGGAGGATGATACTGTTGCAAAAATATATACCTTTAAGAACAAAATCAAGCTGGCAATTTATTTAACGAAATAAAATTAAAATCAGTGAAACAGACCAGTTATGCCTTTTTAGTCTTTGATTTTTTCCATATCCCACCTTGTGCTCTGACTGCCATTAGCTTACAGGGCCCAAACCTGGTCTTTGGACTGCCTTCAAAGGCTCTATCCCAAACATACCACCACCACTCCCACCTAAACCATCATCCATCCTTCAACCCTCTGCCTGCCTCTGGACAGCCTCTGTCCCAAAAAAGCAACTGGCTGTCCAACATGGAAAGCAGGTGGCTGCTAGTGGCAGGAGTAGGATGCCTGGCATGTATGGACACATTCTTAAACAATCTTTCCCTTCCTGTCATTTGAGGGGAAAGGAAACACTTTAATTTCATGCAAGAAATTCACTCAGTTGCTAAGAAGAAGTTAACCYTTGCAGTGTCCAGCACAGAGAAAAAGACTTAGCCCTGCTCAGCAGGACTGTTCTGTGCTGCCAAATATTCCCCCATGGATGAGATTTGTGGCAGAATGGCAGAAAATGGATGTAAGAGATTGCTGATATGAAGAGGAATTCACAGAGGAACTGAAACTCTGGAATGGGTTTTATGCATGCAATTATTTGAGAATGGCATCAGGATATCACTTTCATGGAAGACACATCCACAAGCGGGTCTTAGTGTTAAAACCTACAATTCACCTCTTAATACTCAAATTTCAGTTGCCTTTCCTTCCTAGCCTGGACTGGAAAGAGAAGCAAACACTGCTGGAACAAACTGATGGCAGCCCAACTGCATTATTTGCAATGATTGCTTAGGACTTGCTGCTTACATTTCACAGCCAGACCCCAAAGTGGGATTATTTACACAGGCAAACTGTTTGGTGGCTGTACTCAGGCATCATGTTATTTACCAGGCAGAAATATATGGCTTCAGGGGAAGTGAATTGTCAATTCTCTGGATGGTATAAGATATAAATAATAAAACTGTTCTAGTCCTGATCTAGTGGGTGACATCCCCGCTTGTGGCATGACAGAGGGTTAGAACTAGATGGTCTTTCAGATCTCTTCCCACTCAAACCACTGTAGGATTCTGTGATAAATCAGAAAAAATAAATCCAGTTGGGTTAACTGTCATCTTTAAAGGGAACTGAAAGCTCCTATTTGTGTCTCAACGTTATGGGAACCTAAAAAATGTTGGTGGTGGGACTCAAGCTGCTGTACATTTGGACCAAAACCACGACTGGAGAAGGCAGTAGTAACACCAGAGGAAGCCTGAAGGGAGAGTCAGGAAGAAGACAACACCAGCAAGATAGTAAGATACATTTTAGAGTRTCTTTCCTCCAGAATCCTGTAGAAACCTGCTCATTTCCTCCAAAAGTGACATATAGCCTGGCACTCACCTTTCTGAGCCACCTGAAGATGTATCTGAGAGCTGAAMATGGATCTTGGTGCATTTAGTACCAGCCCAAGAGAGGCACACCTCTCAATTCAGGTTAAAATAATTAAATTTTGGGCAAGGATATATTTTTAGTAATTCACAGGCAGTTCCTGAGAAGCTCTCTTTGAGAAAACAGCTGATCTTCTATTCCCAGAGTCCTTACTRTGCAGGACTACGAGTCAAAAATATCCCAGAGAAATAGTCTTACCCCTTTTCTCATCTTCCACAAGTGCACAATCCCAGAGAAATGTCTTTAGTGAACAACCTTACAAAAGCCCTGGCAGAGGGCTACAGCCTTTCTCACTTCATGTAACTTCAGGCAAATCTTAAACTACTTTTTCTCCCCTTGTTATTGTCTTCATTCATCATGCTTGCTGGGCTAGCACCTGAGCCAGCGTTTCTTGAAGTTCTGACTGTTGGATCACACTTTCCAGAGAAAAATGGGTGTATTTGACAAATAAATCTCCTCCAGCTTCCCTGACCTTTCTCACCAAGGCTGGCAAGCTCAGCATAGCCTCTGTAATGGTTCCTCCACTTCTCCTACTGCCACCAAGCAGTGCCTGATGATGGATGGAAGGAACATAACAATCTTTGGAGAATGCTTTTCATTTGGACTTGAGTTGCTTCAGTTGTAGATCAGGAACAACAGCTCCCAACCCATACAAATTAAAAACAAAGAACAGGCTCCTGCCCTGAAAAGCAAAGTACCAGGGAAGGACAGAATCAGGACACCAGGAGGCAGGTAGGAGTGAGTAAGAAGAAAAAAAAAAAGCAGCACCTGACTGTGAGGAGGTATCTTTTTAGGTGCAGTGAAAAGGTATTTCAGGACAAGGACAGCCAAATGATTTGGTGATCTTTATGGACTCTCATTCCTATGAAAGCAAATGCAGGAGGAGCATATTTGAAAAGAAAGTGAAAAAAATTATGGAACTGAAAATTGCTTTCTGTAACAAATTCAAAGCCCACACTATTTTATAAGCATCTTTCTTTCTGCTATGGCATATAATAGCTATTTTKTAATTCTTTCTCCTAGGAAAACAGAGGTGTTTCACCATCTTCTATATAATTTAAGAGCAACTTCTGTGCCTGCTATGGTAAAAGAGAGACTGATTTTCCAGGCAAAGCAGAAAATTCTACAGTTTCTTATCATCCTTTTCATAGTCCTACTGACTTATGAATAGGTCTCAGTTAGTTTCTGGCCTCTATTAATTTTGACTGCATTTTCCTCTGAAAAGAGGATTCCTTTCTCTTCGTGACTGAATAATTTGAAAATCCTTACACATTTTGTAATTAAAACTGGCATCCCTCAGTAATGATTGCTAATGATTGCCAAAAGTATAGTTTGCAGCCCATGCAGGTAAAATGAAATCACCATCATATTTCTAGGCTGGGACATGCCAAGGCAAGGACCAAAGAGATACCAAAGTTTAAGCAGTAAATGTATTTGGATTGCCAAAGTTTGCCCCCAGAGAGGTTCAGAGGGACAGCTGCCTTTTATGAGCCAAACACCTTTGCACTTATTCTACATCCAGTTCCTCCTAAAAACCTGGAGATGCTGAACTCTAACACTGGAAAATCCCAGCACAGCCACAACCCAAAGAGTTCAGCTCAGCAGAAACAGCAGTTGGGTTATCCTCTCAAATTCAGCACTGATGAAGGCCCTGTTCTTCCCTGCTGGCCTGTCTAACCTTCCAGGGTTCAAAAGTGGAGGAGGAAAGGCTGTTTTGGCAGGAGGCAGAGCTCAGTTAACACTTGGCTGCTGTGCAAAGGATAACTGTCACTTGGAACCACATCTCAGTCACGCTTCTCCTGCTTTTGTCCCTTTCACATTTTGCTGTCTTCAATAACCAGCTTGGCCTACCAGATTTCTGAAATTATTTGGGTCAAGTAGTAACCATCCAACTCCAAAAAGACTGCTGCATACAAGATTCTCAAAAAACTTAAGCCCTATAATTTGCAAACCCAATAAAAGGCTTTCTGTAACTTATTTTAGAATGGCCACAGAAGTGTACTGCAACCCACAATTAATTGCATAATTGCTAATCCCTTCTTTGGTTAAAAATAATGCTTGAGCCATTTTCTATACCTAAATTGCTGTTGAAATTGGAAGGACTTCTCTTAGTCAAGAGAAATGAATGTAAAATTACACAGCATTAGGCTGCGTAATGAGAGGCAGCATTAGGTTTCMATTAGGGTTCAGTCTAGCAGGGATATGATGTGTAACTTTGAAAATGTTGAGGCAAAACCTTTTAAGCAGCCATGCCTTTTCTGTTGGATGCTGGGCCATGTATCRCAAGTGAAAATATAACAATTCTATRGGCTTAATTCAGGTATCAATAATATTTGCAAAAAAATCAACCTCATCCTCTTCTCATTACCTCTGAGCTAGATTATCACTGAGAAAGATTCTAAAAACCCAYTTCACTCTTTATCAGTGACGATGTTGGTCTCTTTTCGCAGCCTTCCCAAGTGGTATGAGGAACTCTGGTGTCATAGCTTCACATGTGTGAGATTTTAATAAAGTTTGATTTTATCTTACACGAATAAGACAAGGCATGGAATTATAATGCATATTTCAGACACAATGGCAATACAACAGTAAAGGGCTCCCAAGTTATAAAGAAGCTTGTTGGGCTTCCTCAAAAGTGGAGTAATAGATGGTTGCCATATCATAAATTCCCCAGTCCTCAGTTAGCTGTTGAACAAATAAAATTATGCTAGAGATATTTACCTGTACATCCTTCATTAACATGCTATTTTCGAAGAACAATAACACATTTTCTGTGCACTGGGAGAGAGGCAAATGAGAAATATTTCCTTTTGGTTTTTTACATYGTCCTTTCTCTCTTCATTGGTGAGCCCGATTACAAAGCCATGATGTGACTATAAATTCCTAATACTGTTCCCCTGGCAATTTGTACTTTGGCAGCATTTTCTTAGGTAGAACTACATTACAGAAGCAATAATGTTTTCACCAGCACAAGCACAAATGGATCATGTCTTCTATGTTCTGGCTTGAGCCAATGAAGTCTCAAAAAATTAATTCAGTCCACAAGCAACCTCTCACAACCTCCTAATATAAAAGCCTACATCATAAAAATGCAATAGATAGACCAGTTTAGTTGATTGCTTCTTTTTATTGCCTYAAATTCCAATAACTGAAGCTGGAAAGAACTGGACTCAACAAATTGGCAAATAAGAAGTGTTTACTGGACACTACACTAAATGAGTAGTTCTTTTAATTTAAGTTTTATTAGGTTCTTTCCTATTATATCCCAAATATGTCTTTTCTAGCAGCCGAAAGTTGCATTGGGTAAGAGTGCTCATCTGTGTCAGGCCAGGGCTGGTAATTGCCAAATACTTGTGGCTATTTTTGTGTATGAAACTCTTTTCAATCCCTATTCCCAATTTCCTGCTCATTCAACTGTGAGCTCATTTATCTTWGCAGTGCAACTACCACTACTCAGTGAGCCAGTCATGGCTGGGGACAACTGACCATGAACTAAAGCCATGAGATAACACAGTGWAGGCAGGTCACATGTAAAAAATGASTGGGATTGTGTCTTAGTAACAAAAAGCAGCTTGAGTCCCTTTCYCAATAACTTCTGATTGGTTAWGCTGATAKGGGTGATGCTGACACCCCAGTTCAYGCACACACCACCCTTTTTGARTCCAGCCTTAGAAACTGTGTTAGTAAAAGAGCYCATRAAGGARCTGCCAGTGTGATGGTAGATTGTGTTGTCCTTAGCTATGCTATTTCAGTGCTATTTCTGTTCATGTTATCTATTTGCCAAGCGAACAACACACCAAAATGAAGGTATGATTAAGACAGAAGGGAAGAATCAGTTTAACACATGACAAGCATGGATAATGGAAGATGAAAGGTAAGAAAATAGAAGAAGGGAATACTCTGGGTTGTAAGGGACCTTTCAAAGGCCATTYAGTCCAACTCCCCTCTGCAGTGAGCATGGATGTCTTCAGTTAGAAGAATAGATATCAGAAATAGAAGATTTCAGCCTTAGACCACCTGGCACTAATAGCTAGATGGTTTCAAGACATAAAAATAGACACGTAAACGTGAAGTTTCACAGTTTCTGTAGTTTTTATCATATTGTCATTATCAGGTAACTAGTTATCCCCACATGTAGGCAGCTCTAGAAGGAGGAATTCTAAAGGATGTGACAGTGGAATGGAGATTGTGGGAAGGATGAAACACTTGGCAGTGAGTTCCTCCTTGAGCCGGGCTTCCAAATGGGTAAGCTCAGCTTACCCAAATATGGTGCCACCAAAAATGGTAGCAGCAAGGTAAACATCACCTGTGTTTGTGATTGAGTTTGTCAACTCAATTAAATGCATATTCCCTGTAAGAATTCTGTATTACACCAACTTACTGATTTTTATTTTACTGCATTAGAAGCAACAATATTAATCTTGCTCCACCCAAGAGATCTTATATTGCCTTCTAGGACATCTGGAAGTATTGCTTTTAGTTTAAGAACACATTTTTATTCTCAGCATGTTGCTTCATTTTCACCAATATTTCAGCTTCATCATTAATTTGCAAACCATCATTCTGGTGAAATTCAGATCTAGGCAGATAAACAGAATTCCTATGTTTATTTGCCTCTCAGTTTACAAGAGACACTTTTTAATAAGACAGTAGAGTTAAACTGAAAAATAATCATAAACTAGATTTTCATTTTTACAATCAATAGAGAATTTGATGCATATATTATATAGACCTAAAATAGGTTAAAGGGTATTATACCAAAAGCTTGTTAGACTTCCTTTACAATGCAGCCAACTCTGTAGTGGGTTTTCCAAAGTACCATGGAGAATACCCAGCATCCACTGACAGCGTGAAATACCTCTAGAAAGTCTGGCTTGCCAAAAAAAAAAACCAGATCCAAAAAACAAGATCAGAACAGATTTTTCCCCCCAAAAATCATTCTATTAGGAAATGTAATGAGCAAAAGAAAGGTAGATAAAGATATGACAACAACACAAAGAGAGTTATTTGGGTTGGGACTGTCTCATCTTTTGTGCACGTATTGCCAGGAGACAGCTGGGATACTGCCACTATAAGATTAAGTATAATTGTCCTTGGACAACAACACTTTTCTTACATAGAATCCAGTATCATTCCTCCTAATGCTGCAATGGCCAACAGAACTGGGTTACTAACGCAGGCTCTTCTGTTAATTTTGTGTCTCCTGATAAGGCTCTGGAACACTGGGACACTTCTTSCAYTGGATTCCCAGAGGAGAGGAGCTCGAGGATCACTACTGGACCTCCAGAGTTGGACTCAACCTGTCCTCAGATCACCACTTCAATGAGACTGCATCCATCACTCCAACGGGACTGCAGCCACCACCCTGCACAGGAGGGTGTAAGGTTCTGTATTCTGACTGTCAGTTTAAGCTGCTTACTCTGTATTATTGTCTTTATTTTATTTTTTTTCCTATTAAATTGTAGTTCTGACTTAGATTCTCTYACAACATGTTTGTGTAGGAGTAA
Organism: Malurus melanocephalus; assembly: GCF_030028575.1. Taxonomy (NCBI): domain Eukaryota; kingdom Metazoa; phylum Chordata; class Aves; order Passeriformes; family Maluridae; genus Malurus; species Malurus melanocephalus. Next base: position 131,246 of record NW_026623333.1, read on the forward strand.
TTACTCTGACGGTTTGTTTCTCAAACTAGCATACATGCAAATTTTTCTCTGTTCAGAATTTATATCGGCTACAACCAACATTAGTGGAAGAGAGATCAAGCAAMTGTAACATGTCAAGGTGCAGCAAAAATTATTGCACACCTAGGAAAGATTGTCTTCAAGATCTAAGTGTTTAAGAGGATCTTTATGGAAACACTAGATGAATGAAAGTCAAAAGGATAAACAAAGCCTGTGTAAGGGGACTTCAGAGGGACACTGAACTCATCAGAGGTTTGTACAGTTTATCCAACAAAACTGAGCAGGCTCAGAAGAAATCTGTGACAAGTATTCCAGTGTTATTGCAGTACATTGCCAATTTTATGGGTGGGAGCATGAAGATGACTATAATCCCTCTTACAGGCTAAACATTTGAGAAAGCTTTAGATGTTTCACTACTTATCACAGCAGTAGATTTAATTATCATGTCACAAAACACAGTAAACTGAATGTGCTGCTTACAGCAAGCCAGTGATGAAGAGTGGGAGAATTTGGCACAAGAAAAAGGAAAAAATAATTTGGATGGAAAAGTGAGTAATTCTGGAGCTCCCACACAAAGCCATCTCAAATGTTCTGGGTAATTTCAGATCTTTTCAATATGGAAACCCATCTATAATCAGCCAAGGGAGGACGCTGATTCCCTACAGCACCAGGAGCAGCCGAGGTTGTCTTGGCTGCATGATACTGAAGAAGTGGACACAAAGCCATGCAAGATTGGTTTGTTTGGGCTGATTCATCCTCTTTTTGAGTTGTGGCACGTACATTTCTCCCAACCTTCTTATAGTGTACAGGTTAAACAGGTTACAGGATGATACTTTTACTTTGTGTCTTTCACAAAGATCAAAGACTACTTCTAGAATGCAGGAATAAATAAGGAGGCTCCTGGATGATATTAGTCCATGGACATYTGATCTGTTGCCATTCAATTATAGCTACAATAGTGACCATAGTCAGTGACCTGAGAGACACTCCAAATCCAAAACAATTAATTAATTGGTAATRCACCAAAACAGACAATGTGGTGTTGGTAGCACAACTAGCATGTTTCAGCCTGGGAAATATTTACATGATCAGGCTCTTCCATTTTGATGACAACAGCATATTAAAAACATATGTTGGCTAGAGATAAACACAATATGGTGAGACTATACAATAAAAGCAATACCAAAATAGTGCAGAGAGAACATCAGAGAACCTTGAAATACGCTGAAAGTTGAATATTTTGTGCAACTGCATTGTGTTCTTAAGTCATTGGTTTCAGCACAAGCGCGTACAYGCCATTCTCCCCCAAAACCCAAATTATTAATAAGATTGTTACCTTATTCACACCATCTGCCATTGCTTGCAGTGTTAACTCTCTAGGACCATCCACAGTCTTGCCATTATCAGTTGGTCCCCAGCTGGCACTGTAAATATCTATGACTTGAGGCATATGACTGATGGACGAAGCTTCAATAATATCTGTCATAAACGGCTGGTCAAGCATTCGAATACCTGTAGTTTTAATCAAAAAAAACATGAAATATGCATTACCCCGCACAAAATGTAATCTCAGCACCTGCAGAAGGCCCCCTGTTGCAGGTATTTTAAGTAACTGGCAGTTTCATCCAGTCAGTAATTCCACACTTGACATTCCCATTTCACCAGGGTGTGCTTACACAGTCGGATTCAGTATTTAACACCCAGCCACCAAGGCAGCATAGCCCAGAAAGAGAAAGAAYGTTATTGTTAGCTTTCTAATTACACAGTGTTTTCCATTTACTCTTTGAGAACATGTTAAAAATACCAGAATTCAGCAATCTCAGAAATTATTCATAGTTTTTAAACACTATTAATGGCATTTAAAATGGTATTTTATAAGTTAGGAAAAAAGAGTCAGCCTCCCCCTCACCTAGTTTACTTTCAGTTGTGTGTTGACACATCATTAGTTTTTCAAGTAATTTTTCTATTTATTTTGGTGGCTCTCCAGTATTTAATGGAGTAGAGAAGCACAATACATAGCAATTTCCTGGAAAAATATCATTGTGTCAACATGTGGATTCAATAGCAAAATATGGACAGCATTTGGAGGAAAAAAAKCAAACTAAAATCTGCTTCCTTTAACCCACAAGGCAGTAGGAATTAAGAGTTTAAGTAATACCATCTTAGGATATGTCCATTTCATAAAACCTCAGTGTTGACTCTAATTATGAAGTCAAACTCAATGGGTGAGAAATYGTTTCCCATACTTATAAAATGTAAATCTGCACGGAAATCACTGTCCTGGTTCAAAAGACAGGTGTCTGCCAAGGAAGGTGGGAACCCTTTCTGGAATAGAAAGATGACCCCCTCCCTCCAAATTAGTGTAACTTCAAAATTATGAGGCTCCCAGGCAAAAATATGGGAAAAGGAATAACAGTTCTTTACTAGAAAATTTGTATGTAACAAGACAGACGAACAACAACAAAAACCCAGTAACAGACTTTTTCCACCCATCAAGCCATTTCCCCTAAAGCATCTAAAACCATAACCAACTCCCCTCCAAGCCAGGTAAGGACTGCTTAGTCCCAGTGAGGAATTGTTTGCTCCCCCCTCCCCAAACCCTCTGTTAATCACTGTCCATTCATCATCTCCTGGACAACAAATGGGAAGAAATTCCCTAAGAAACCCCACAAAATTAATTATTGACCCTGAAGAAAGTGGGGGAACAACGGGAGGAGCCAAACTATCTTCAAGGAAAAAAAGAGGTACAAGAAAAAAGCAAGTGATGCCCCAGAGCCATGGCGACCAACTTCCAGTTCACCCTGCAACTGCCATGGGTGAGCCTTTGCTCGTAAAAGCAGACATTGCATTGAGACATTAGTAATATCCTGCCTCACCAAAGGACCCTTCACCATTACTCAGGTGCCTCAGGGGAACTGTGGGATTGATCCCCAAGCCCCTTCCCCTTCCAAGGGAATCTCTCTGGGCCACGTTTGGGAGCTGGGCATCAGAAAAAAGTCTTGACTCCTCTTGATTTTTAAGCAACCAGCTTTAAGTTGTAGAGTTACGTGAATTATATCGACATGGTCCAGGCGAAATCCCGTGCCTGAATTCACATTACTCTTACGGTAACTCACGTAAGAATGTAAATTTTGTGGAATGTCCCACCCTTGAAGGAGATGTTACCCTTACAGAAGAAAGGAGATATTCATTAGACCTGCCCAGACACCTACTAACACACAGTGATATTTCTTGGGTAACAGCATAGCAAACATTGTTCAGTGCCTTTCTCTGGTGATTCTCCTGACACTACACTGAAACAGGGATTGGCCAGGCAGAGCAGAGCTGTCCATGAACACACACTGTGGACCATCTCTGGGAAGCAATGGGTGCATCCACGCTGATRTTCTGGTGTGAATCACAGAAAATAAAGTGAAATTCATGGAACAGTCTCAGTTCTCATCATGGAACAGTCTTAAGWGTGGGAAAACTAGATTTCTTCAGATTCAACTAAACTGGCACATGGTGCCAAGAGCCTAACTCACTCCAAGTACTGTATTCMATATATCTGTGCAGAAAAGAGCTCGTTAGAAGTGAAAATATCCAACATGCCCAAGCTGCAGATGCTGGGTGCTAGGTACTACCTGTTTCATTCTCTGCATCTGTTCCTACCACTCCACATCACTGCCCTACAACCTACAAAGAACTACAATCACAGTAATTTACAGTACTGTAGGCCTAAAGAGTAAAAGCAGCATGAGATCTGCCCTTTCAAATAGTTTCATAGTGCAGCAGGGACTTATACTTTACCTCCTGCAAAATGAGATTYGCCACAAATGATTCTGCATCTAAACAGGGAAGCACTGAAAATCAATCTACAAACAGAAGCTCGTATATGAAGGAGTGGAGCTGCTCTTTTGCACTATTACTAAAGAGCCCATATAAGGCCCTTGTTTGAAAAGGCAAAACCATGGAGAAATTCCTCTCTCCAGCTACTGTGAAAAGTAATAAACAATGGCCCGGTACCAATCTGCAGTCCTGTCCTGGGCAGCACTTCATCTCTGCAGGAGGAGTTCTCCCTGAAGCACAGCAGACCATTTACACCTTGGATTTGCACCATACCTGCCACTTTGGAATTGTACGCGACTCCCACGCCGCAGATGTTGTTGTTGGCAGCAGCAGACACTTCTCCTGCACACCTTGTCCCATGGCTGTGAAAAGAAGACAGAGAGAGCACATGAACCCCAGCTAATACATGCACATGCTGAGCTGAGCTGGGTCACTGTGAGTTGGTTTTTTCCCAGTAAGTTCCCAGTGGTAAGTTCACAGAGGAAAACTATTCCATGGTGATATCCAGTTTCACCTATGCAGGRTGAGTGATGCTTGCTCCCAGGTAGTTGTAAGGTTTTTCAGGCCTTTTTTAGTTCTGTGAGACAGGTTCTGCCTCATTACCAACTTAGTAGAAACAGCCCCTGACAGAACAGTGTAAATATAAGATCAGTCTTAATTCCTTTATTTTTTTTGGCTTGACAGTGTGACACCCATTAGTTTGAGCCCTACAGAACAAAGCCTGATTGCCTTTTTGCTGTTTGAACATATGCAAAGAGCACAGCCCACAAAAGAAGAGGAACCTGCAACCTGGCTGGCCAGGCCCAAAGCTGTCAGACCTAAGGGCATGTGCATCCCTCTCATCCAGAGCCTAATTCCCAAAAGAGCTGACAAGGTGCTCCAGTTCACAGAGCTACTCCTTTCTGCTCATGTGGGAGAAGTGGAAGTGCTTTCTGCTCTGACACAGAGGTCCAGGTTTGGACTGACACAGGGTATTTCAGTAATATCTGGGTGTCTCTGAAGTGCTTTACAGCTCTTAACAGAGACCCTTTTATTGGCAGAGGCTTCCTGCAGGAAGGAAAATTGCACTTTCCTTTCTCCTAACTCATGATAGAAATTAAACCACACAGAAATACAGGCAACATAGCCTAGTTTTTAAAAAATAGCATAGCAGCAGGGAAACTACTGAAACCTGTGCTGCTGTCAGGGTTTTTTTTTTAGTTTAAGGTGTTGAACCAATATATAAATTCATCCCACTGCTCACATCARTCTGTGCATTAAAAATAGTGTTGATCCTACAGCATGCTAAGAATTCATGMAATTAAAAATGCAGCATTATAAAGGTTATACTAAATATCAGATGGACCACCCTGGGAGGTAACAGAACTCTTTTAATCACCTTTTCCTCTCTCTTTCCTTTTAAGGGCCTCTGGCACAGCTGAGTGTAACATTAATAAAAAGGTAAGAAGCARCATATACTTCTTCCAGGACTATTTGGAAGAATACATTTTTAAAGGCAGTTCCATAAAAGCAAATGACTGAAGATCTCATCCAATTTCCTTTTACAAAAAGGGCAGAGAGGACAGCAATACCGATTTATTCAGTTGCTGCAGAAATTGCTATCAMCAATCARGCAGATTTTCCCTCATGTTCTTGTWCAAGGAARYRTGGCAGAAACACAAGTAGGTGCTGTCAATGCTACTCACCTATGGGCAAATTATAAGCCATAGAGAAAAGCAAATGGCTTTGCTCAAAACTAGCTTGACAAATACTGGGATGCAAAAAATAAGTGAAACTGCCAGATTACAGTGAAAAAACTGTATTAGGACCTTCCTGACAAAAAAGTTTTACCAGAAGGTCCTCTCCTGTCTTGGCCTCCCCAGGGCAGTGGCCCACACAACAGAGACAGCAAACAGGCTTTTTCCAGCAGCTCAGAGTTTCAATATTGTGCTAGAGAGGGGGAAAAAATCACTTATGGATTAGTGGAAATGCATTTGGTTGAATTATTAATGGCAAATAGCAGACTTTTCCAACTCAGCCCTATYTGCTGTTCATGTATCATTGATAAACCCTTCTGGTTTCTGTAAAGTGATTCATGTCACAGGCACAAATCACAGCCTTTCTCTACAGTGTTCACCTCTTCCCTGTTTCAGTATTTAAAACAAAGGGGACAGAACAAAATTAAAAAATATTTACATCTGTGAACAAGCTACTTCAAAGGTAAACCATATATTAGCAAGTAGAGCAAGCTTTCATAAACTTTATGTAAGTGAAAACATTTTACATGACCATTCATGAAAAAGTAAAGTGGAAGAAGTGGATTCAGTTGAACAAATGTTTTGCACACTGCATTAAAAAAAAAATCTATACTAGCTATGAAAATTTCTCTGCTTTGTCTTTGAAAACAATTCTGTTTCTAAAATCTACTACCAATGTTACTGTATGTAACATTGCCCCTCTATGCGATATATGTTTTGAAAGTGTCAGAGGTGGCACAGATTTTTACTGAGGGTCCTTTTCATCTGCTTTGAAATGCTTCTACAAACAACAAAGAACAGGACCCATCCATCCTATCTTCAGCTGTCTGCAGGGGAGGGCTAAGCAGAGCTGCAATCTCAATAACTGGGACCATATGCACATCTTAACCACTTTAACTGCTTGCATTGGGCAAAAAATAAACATATAAAACTCAGATGGACACTTTTGTGGGGCAAATGCAATCCCCTTTTTATTTACATGACATTGTCAGCTTCTGAACATTTGAGAAATGAAAGCATTCCCCTGCTTTGGTTTGGATCCATAATTGATAAAAGACATTCTTACGTCTGATGAATACAGGTTTCCAAGATAGCAAATAAATTTTGCCCTGCTAGATCATTAGCTGAGTGAGAGAATATACAGAATACAAATGTCATGGGAGTGAAATTAATTATTGGTTATTTAGATCAGCGCAGACATTTGTAATCTGAGTGCTCCAAGGGGAGAGCCCAAGCTGTGCCTTCTGCATGCTCACAAAATTAAATCAGAGGGTTGTATAAGGCCAAGCAATCACTGATTCCTATGGCTACCTCCTCACTGCACAACATGGTAAATGCCAAGGTACTGAATGTGGGTCTGGAGGAGAGGGTGTTTAAAAATCACAAAGTGGTTCTTAAAACCCGCTGGGTTCTGTGGGACTGCCTCTGTTTTTGTGAACAGGATTGATAAGGTTCCTTCTCTGCTCCCACTGCTCYTGAGGCTCAAACACAGCTCTGTTCCACGTTGCACCGAGTGTACCCTCACCCGCTGGGTCCTCAGGCTGTGGATCTGAACAAACTCAAGCAATGAGTACAATAAACACGGGAATCAAACATTTGGCCACCAAGCCATCTATGGGTCTGTGCCCACAGCAGCAGCTGAACTGCCTGAAAGCAATTTCCTGCCTGAGGCACCCCTYTCCCCTTCCAAAACCCACCCTGTTTGGTTTTGTAGTCCAGTGGCTGTTAGATGGAAAGGCCAAAGTGATTCCATCAGCCTTAAAAAGCACCAAATGGAAGAGGAATCTGTGCTTAAAAGCAGAGCAGATGTCATTAATGAAATACTCCATGCAAAAACCTCTCCTATTTATTCTTAAAGACTAATGACACATGCAGCTGGCAGCTCACAAAAGCCCCTTGCTTATCAGTCCTCTGCTTCTTGCTCCACAAAGAACTTGAATTGCTCATATAGAAATGTATTCTTTATGGAAAAAGGGATATTACACTATCCTTTTTTGAGTCTAATCCTTCTGCACGCTTAAAATTCAATGGGAGATATATCACTGACTGCAAATAGTGCAAAATGGAGTCTTCACATCAACCTTCTCTCAAAAAATTTTCCATGTAATCATTACCTATCCAGATGCACACTATCAGAGGCAGACAGTTGTAACCTGTCAGTAACAATAATTCAGGAGTCAGAAGCCATGGCAAGAGCTTATATAGGAGAACCTCAACTCAATCAACAAATAGCAAAGATATGCAGAAATACACAGTCACAGCTACTCCCAGAAGGCTGGATATGGTGTGCTGGTTTGCATCTTAACCTGGGGAAAACTAAGAATATTTAATCTTAAAACATTCTTATATTGTGAAGGTAGGAAAGGGATGTTCCACTGAATGTGCTGCTCCCATAATTTACCTTGCAAGACAGGAAATTCCTGTGTCATGGAAGAAATCTCAAGGTTCATAATGTCAYGGTTCGAGTTGGAAGGGACCTTAAAGGTCATTKAGCTCCAATCTCCCTGTGATGAGCAGGGATACCACCCACTAGATCAGGCTGCTGASRGCCCCATCCAGCCTGGCCCTGAACAATTCCAGGYTGGGGCATCCCATCATAACTAGGGTTCATTGACAAACAATGTTATACTTCCCAGTATCATTTAATTTTTTTCTGAAAAGAAAGAACAGTGAAGGAAATCTGCCAAGCAACAAAATCCATTTTTTTCCTCCTGTTGCTGACCTGAACTCCCGATTCCCTCAAGAAACAGAATAAAGYGTTGCAATTCTCTGAAAACCTGAATCTTCTTGTTCTACATTATTACAGATCAGGTCACAGACAATAGTGCTTGTCACCCTCAATTCTTCACTTGAGTGCTTGAGGTCTGCTTCAAAGACTTTGGGAGGTAACTCTSCCTCCAGGGCCACTCTGCCCAACAGGTGAGGACAGCAAACTGAGCCCCACTATAAAATACTCAATAGCAGCACAATTAGTGTTGATGGGGTTTGGCAGAACATACTTCATTTTATGAAGTTCCACACTGAAAACAACAAAAGCTATCATTACACACTAAAGCTAAATTTAATTTTCTTCCTCTCCAGAGCTAAGTGATATCTTTCTCCTGAAAATATTGTTTTCATAAATAAACAAGAAAGGAAGTAGACCTTCACAAATCTTTCTCTGACTTTCCATTCACTAAATGGATTCAYACTACTTTAAAAGTGTCAGATGTCCTTTTCCAAAAATGAAGGAGAAATCTCACTGAAATCTTGCTTTGGGTAAAAAGAAGGACATCACAGCTCCTAAGACTCTTTAATCCATACCAGGAGGCCCATGCCTGTGGTGGGAGCACAGCTCCTTCTTTGTTGTGCCACTCTGACAGAACTACAATAGATTTCTTTAAAAATAAAAAGAAAAAGCCTCATCCAAAATTTTGAGACCATCCAGTCATGCTAAGTTAGAGATGAGAACCACATCAAAGAGGCGTGAAACGTTTTTTGATAAGCACTCAGTCTGAGCCCTGAAATCTTTAAAATTTTTCAAATCCTCAGCACTACTGGCAACATCTGTCTAAAGGACATTTGGAAATTTCATTGAAAGTATCCTGAAATAACTTCTGCAAATCCAAGCACACCTGCCATGGGACAGATGCAGAATCCAGGACATGTTTTTTTTAAAAAAACTGTTGAAACACATTTCTATTCTATGTAAAAAAAAAAAAAAAGTCAATGTGTTTAGGGAAACTAAAACTCCCACTTCTAAAAATCTTAAGCCTTTTATTTTGGGCCATCCTTATTTTTAGCATACCTTGAGAACCAGTCATTCTGCTGATAACTGGCTAAGTTCAGAGTTAAATTCAGAACACACTGAAGAAGGAACAGGTATTGGGCAATGTATTCAGGAGAAATAATACAATGGGCACAGCTGCACTGCTGATTCCAAATTTATAAACAGAACAGCTTCCACTGTATGTGAACTTTAACTACTCCAACAGATAGAAAAATGCTACCCCATGTACATTGTCYTTATATCAAGGTGATTCAGAACTTAACATAAGATCTAATTGTTATTAGATCTTATGGTTATTCTACACCATGCTGTTTTTCTTCCTTCTTAGGCTACAACAGGAGGAAAAGACTTTTTCCCCCTAAGACTTTCCTCTCTCCTGCTTTAAAATTAGCTAGAAGATCAGAAATCAGTTTATACAGGTTTGGATCACTGGACTGTCCTAGAACAGCTGACAAAAAAAAAAAAAGATATGTAGCCATCATCTGTTCAAACAATCTAAAAATATACYTTGCTGGAGCAGCAACTCAATTTATAAAAAATAAACCTAAAATAATGAAGTCATAGGTACCCTCTAATTTTCAAGCAGTAGTGAGACTGCAGTTTCTGTTCTGTGACCACTGACCTTGGAAAACAGACATTTCACAAAAATGCAGAATTTCTCACACAAATCAGAGTGAAGGGTAGACTGCYCAAAATCCATTTACCTGTTAAACCAGTCATCTGTATAGCGGGGRTAGGGGTAGGGATCATTACTGCTGAAGTCATAGCTGGCTTTGGCATTCTGTAAAACACAAGGAACACAGAAAATCAGCTGAGGAACAGGCATGAAGGGCAAAGTGAAACACAAACTGAAGGGGAAGCTGAAAATCAATAGCAAACTTTGCCCTCTTAATCCTGTGAGATGTATCTGGACAGAAACCAATCCCTATTGTGCTGTGCAGTTTCCCATTTCCACACCAGCAAGACTGGGGAATGATGCTTTCAGGCCTGCAAAGCCTCCTGCAGACTGATATTTCCAGTGTGGTTATTTGTGAGGTGGTTTGAGAGCTCGGGTCACTACTAAAGAATGTTCATCAACACTTCTAAGAGTATTCAGGTGTAACACTACTTGGTGTGGCAATGCAAAGGTTAAATCCTATTTTCCAAGCACTGTTGGAAGTGGCACATGGGTCTTCCACAGCAGAAGTATTTTTGAAAACCTCTTTTGTGATACCACAACAGTCAGATTTCTTAAWGCATTTCAATGCCTAAGAATGTACATTTCTTAAAATTCAACTGTGAAAACTGCATTATTGGCTAGCTCAAATGCCTGAAAATCTCTTCACATATTTCCTCAGTCCTTTAGTTGTCTGAACAGCTTCACAAATGTGGCTTTCAGGCACATTTCAAAATGCCACCCCATGTCTTTGCTTTCTATATAAATCTAAATCATTCTTGATTTRTCCTATCAGCAGTTAACAACACTCAGCAACTTTTTGATCTGAGAAGCAAATGGAAAGTTTCAGAAAGTCAAGTGTCATCTTCTTTTTTCTCTCTTAATGAAGGAATAAATAAAGGGTGACTGAAAATTAGGCTTTTAAAAATATTTAGCAGCTTTCTCTCAAGTGTGTGTTCACAGAGTTTATGTTTTAATAATCATCATACTCAAGGAACAGAATTATGTTAATTCTTAATTAATGTGTACTTGTATTCCTTRTAAGATTTGGCTGAGCATGCTATTGAAGATAATTTGAGACTTGTGTATGAATAGCTTTGCTCCTAAAATCATTCCCCTTCAAGTGATTCTCAGTTCCTGAGGTACAGGAATAGACAGTCCATTGCTTGTGCCCAAGTTTGGGTTTTGGATTCAAACCCTTAAACTCCCAAAAAAGTGTTCCAGAATGAAATGAGGACAACACTGTCCTTGATACTTGGAGGGTAAAACTAGGTATCTTTGAAGTTATTGTACTGTAGGGTTTTTTGGGTGGTCATTTCACAAAGCCTGGTTGCTTATATTCAGCACAGACAGTAAATATTTTTTAGCATTTTAACGGAGCAGAGATTTGCAGAATGGCTCTCACATGACTTGATGCTGTTCTTCAGGTCAGAGATTAATCCCTTTTTGAGATCCTTACAGATATCTCCACATCTCCACACTAAGGCCTTGATTTCCARCCTGAAGATACCTTCCAATCATGTCAGCTACAGCCACAAATTCTCAGTGCTTCTTTGTGCTCAGGTGTCTGATAAATTTGCTTTTCTTAATGATCACAACTGCTTATACAGCACTTTAATGGCACAGGTTTGCATGAGCTAAGAGTAAACAGAAATTACTTTTCAGCCAGGGCAAAAATGRGAATTTGACAGTTGTCTATAAATCATGAGTAGTACAGAGAAGGTGGGCAAGGAGTTATTATTTACTACTTCTCATAATTCAAGAACTCATGAAAATCCATAGAAATTACTGGGGGGAGACTTAGAAGGAGCAGAAAACAAGAAGTGCTTTTCCACAGAATATGTAATGAGTCACGAAATTCACTGTCATATAGATACCACACAGACATCTCACTCAGAACTTCTGCTTCCACTCTAAAAATATTGTACAAATGAGAATCTAAACTCAGTCATGTGTCAGCTGTTTTATTTTCCCATCTGGAAGAAATGCAGTCCCACTTATACACCCTAAGCTCAAAGAGGGTCTGGTGAGGTTGACTTTTCAAGACATTTTCAAATATTTGAGCATCTTGTACTTGCTATCAATCACTCTTGACTCTAGAATTCCTTTGAGCAAAAATTATGGGTGAAAAGCTCTTCTAGCTGTGATGTTCTACTTTTGTTCGTAGTGACAGACAAAGGGATTGCAGACTGAATGATTCAGACACCCAACAGCAGACTGCAGGCCAGCTCTATGTCCCAGGTAACCCAGCTTATGGAAAGGTGCCTTTAGGCAGGCTRTAAATTAATTTGTGCAGCACTTTCCCACATCCTGTAGCTCTCATTTGCTCTATTTTGGATCACTGCACTTAAAGGAAAAAGRTATCTAATGTAACAGGAACCATCCACAAAGGGCAAAATTAAGAAGAATTCTTGGAAAGRAAACAATTGCTAACTGAACAATTTATCTTCATTAGGGCCTTGGAGGAAAGATAGGGACATTCAGTATTGTGAAGAAGTATTTCATCCACAGTATGATAACACTGAAATGGGTAATGAAACAGCAGAGACAAGCACAAATCGACTGCTCCACGTTTCTAATTTATCATTTGTGGATCAAAACCACAAATATTTAAGCCTCAGCTTTTGTAATTTTTTTTTTAAATATAAGTGAGAAATTAAGTCAGTTTCAACATTGCAACAAAAAGGAAACTGCTTCATTGGATAGCTTAAATATTCCATGTTTTGGGAAGTAAATATTAAAATCTGTGGTTTGTCATTGTCCTCCACAGGCTGGAGTCCCCAGCAAGCAGCAAGAGGGAATTTATGGCTAAATGAAGAATTAAACAGCAAAGGAACCTGGAAGGCTGCAATCACAACCAGTGCAGATGAGAATCCAGCACACTGAAATGAGAATACTTTGTTTTTCCATTCAAGTGATTCAGTGTCCAGTTTTATTGCCAAACTAGACTACTGGTAGCTCCTTCTCTTAGACTTGAAGTGTTTAACACTTGGTTTTCAATATCTAAGGTAGCTGCCTGTTTTTTAACTTCAGGGAGACTCTGAGCCAACCTCGGACACYGGTCTGGCCTTAGAGCAGTCATGGGCACTGGGTATTACAATGAATCCAATCCCTCATGCTCAGCCATGACCAGCTCATTGCTGCTGGTTTTATGTTTATCAGTCACTATCTGTACACAGTTATGTATAAATAACATCTATTATATAATAAAAATGCTGCTAACAGGGAGGAATGGCATTGCTTTTTTTAAGGAGTATCTCTGTTTTTGCTTTCTAGCTTCTATGCCAAATAAAATACTAAAAGCAGAGTGTCAGATCACAGGATGAGACCATTTCAATCATTTGTTAAGCAATGGCTTGTATACCATAAAACAAAAAAAAATTAGTTTTCCTCTGTATAAAATTCTGCTTTACTTAAAAATAAGCTTAGACCAGAATTTCCTGAAGAATTGCATTGTACTTTTTAAAACACATGCAGTAAAATCATCTGTGGAAAAAAATCATTATGCAAAATATGACACTAACAATAAATCAGTTGTCCCATGTGTTGCTTGGCACTGTAATAAAATTTTGTACCTTGAATAACGCAGCAAGCCCATAATTTTTTATATTATTCCACAAGCAGCACAGTTCACATATACTTTTTTCTCTGTAAATCAAGAAATCTTATGCTCAAATGCTAATCCAGGAGACAATTAAAGACACATCCCACAGGTCACAGGCTGATTCTATTCATGGCAATAAMGTCCTGGAGTAGATCTGAGGCAGAAAGATACTTTTTGTTTGTTTGTTTGATTTCTTTACTGATCCGAAGAGCAAACAAACTCCTGGGCTCAGTTTGCAACATATAACACTTCAGGGAACTGCACTAAAATAACACTGAATGTCAAGTGGTGGCAAATAAAATTCACTTTTATACACACAAGTTTAAAATACATGRAATATGCTCACCAGAAGGCAAAAAAGGAGGCAACATGTTTAACCTAGGAGAGGTGCTGCAAGGCTTAAAGGTCATTAACAAAAAACAGAGGCACTGCTGCTGTCAGCCTTCGTACAATGGCTTTCCTCTCTGCCATGGAAAGCACAGTTTTATTTTGGTTGATTTGTGGGGATTTTAGTGAAAATGAAAAAAAAAAGGTAGCTTTTTTAATACCTCTGCCCCTACATGAATTAATGTGCATATCCCATATTTCAATCCAGCAAATTCAGAGCTGCGAGTGAAGACCTTGTAAACACCAAGAATATATCCACAAAGTAATGGGTTTTGTTAGCAAAATATTAACCTTAAAGAGCAAATTCACAACTGCTGAAATCAGCCATGTCTCTCCAGAAATAGCAGCCTTTTACCCAATTCTTATAGGTACATCACAAAAATACTGAGCCAGACAACACCAGGCAGATCTTGAATAATAAATAAGACAGTAGCACACTTGTCTGTTGTTCTTCTTTCCAAAACAGTCATGGAATAATAAACCAGAGCATCACTTGAAATGGATGGAGTTGTGTCCTGGGTTCAAAATAGGATCTGAGGTGCCTGCAAGCCCTCCTAGTATTCCAGTTCCAGGAATTCAGTACAGGCTCTACTTGGCCACAGAATGAGCAAGCACAGAGCACACCACAACAATGATTTAATTTTGTAGTTATCATTGAAAAAAAACTTCAATTTCATCAACACTCACCAAGCATCTGTAATTAGGTGAAAAGAAAAACCAGTGGAATTACAGTCAAAAGAAGATAAACTGACTGCAAACAGGTGGCTGTTGCTTAAGTTACAACAGGTAAAATAGTTGAGATTACAAGAAGTAAAAATTTTAATAATCCAGCTTCAGAGTTTATAGGAAGACATACTGGCTGTCCCACCTCTTATCGAACAACTTATTTTGCAAAGCTGCAAGTTTTTCACTGCCTATGTTTAAAATACAGCTAAAAAAACATGGAGTCTTACTTTAACATTTGCATTTATCTTCATTAAGGTAGCATTATTTTTAAAGTTACAGTTATGAAGAAAAATAGCTTTGCTGAGGTCACACCACATAGTATTCTTTTTCTATATTAAACAGATTTCTTTGTCAAGTAACTCATGATCCTCTCCACCTATCACTTAGCACTACAATGTCACACAATCACTTGCTTTACTTTTTCCGTAGTAATTTCCTTCCTATTGCCACTGCACATAAAAGGTGAAAATCAACATAAGTTACACTGCTGGCTGGTGCTCTTCAGCATGTGAGCATCTTTAACAAAAAGGGTGCAGTAAACACACCTTTTATTTCACAAAGGATAAAGCACACAGCAGTTCTGTAAACCACACAGGCAGTTGTCAGCTCCAAAGAATCAGAAAGAAATCAGAAATTCAGTCTTTGGTACCAAGATTGTCTGGGTTTTTTTTTTCCCAGTGAACAAAATGAAAGTCCAAATGCATCCAGCTAAATGCCATTTAACCCTGTGGYTGTTTGCTAATGCTTAGCTCAGAGGTATATAATCAAATAGGAGCAAAAAAATGGGAATCACAAAGACTTAGAGAAAATTTAGGTTGGGTGGAACTTTTAAGAGGTAGAGAATTCCTTTTTCCCATCAATTTTTGAAAATAAATCCAGCTGATTGAAATACCCTCCATTTCTTTTCCCCTGCATCTTYACCTGACATAGGACAATTGGGATAGGCATGAGACTTTAGTAAAAAGAAACAGCCAAATAAACTTGTATTTGTAATAAAGACACTGCTTCATGGTCCAGCTCTTGGCATTCTAATCCTGCTCCACAATTTYCAGGTTGATGGGGAGAAAACCTGAAGCACATCACCAGTCCTTAATTGCTCAGAGCCAGAGCTCTGAGGGCAAAATCGTGTTAACCTACAGAACACTGCTCAGCCAAACATTTCTTAATTTTCAGAGGGGGTGCACAAAAATCTTTAAGCTGTACCTACAACACACCAA
>NW_026623333.1:147890-161639 GCF_030028575.1 Malurus melanocephalus
TTTTTTTTCCCTTTCAGATACTTTGATTATGCATTAGGTATGGCCTACTGAGGTTAAGAGAGTAATAGAGGTATAAAGCTAGCAGTAGAGAAATGAGGTCCAAATCCACTGTTCTTAGTTATGTCCCTGTAAGAAACAGCTGACAAATCTGTCAGTACATCATATATGTGATTGCTGGGCACTGAGCTGCAGTAAAGGTTGTGTTTGCAGCCTTTGTTTTGATGGCAGCCAGCACTTAGAGCCTCTTGGAGGGATGAGTGGGAATAGAAGGGGAGAAAAACTGTCAGTGAGTCCAACATCCAGCAAAATCTGCTATCTCTCTCTTCTCACTAAACACAACAAGATCCTGATCACACTCAGCATCAAGGTCTCTAAAACAGCATGTGGGGGATAAGTGAGAATTTTTTCCATCAGTTTAAGAAAATCTACAGCTCAGAGCCTGCAATACAAACTCCATCAAGGAGTGGTCACTCATGCTGGGAGGGTCAAACCTTTCCTGCTTAACAGGCACCAGCACCCACATCGCAGAGTCCACAAAAACTGACCAGTTATCACCAGTACATCCATATTGTAGGCATAAATACTGGACTTGTGGTTGCAATGGCACTGAGAAAACAAACATGACACAAAGATGGCCACTTCTAGAGGCTACACCACAGAACAGCCAAATGGTGGCTTTGTGAAGAGGAAAATCAAAGTGGCGTGGGTGGTTTGGGGCGTGACCCACAACAGAGAGATCTGGTCCATGCAGGTGATGGAGAAGGGAGAAGAGGGAGAGCTGATTTGGTGATGCAGAGGAACTGAAAATGAGAGCAGACAAGACAGAAAACTGGTTGGGCATTTTCCTTCTCAWGAAAGGCTTCTCAACTGACAAGAGAAGAGAATTATTAACAACCACCAAAAYTGCATGATTATGGAAGATGAACAAACACATAAAAGTGACATTGTAGGTGAAGCAAAAGGAGGTGAAAATTTCAGAGAAGAGACTCAAAACAGATATTGCAAGGTATTACCTAAGTTTTTTCTGTCACAGAAAGCAAACACAGGCTGATTTACAAGTCTTAAGAGTTAAAATGTCTTGAAGACCTATGGTGCTTTATTCCAGTTGCATGCTGACCTCATTAGGCATACTTTGCAAATACCCCAAGGAAGAATTAGTAATGCGATTAGTATCTGTCAAGACATGCTGGGCTGTCAGGGATTTTAATGCACCAATTTATATGCTTTGGCATTAATTAAAAAGTTTGCATTGMTTATTCCATGTGGAATCAGCTAAACCCAAAAATTACAGAGAGAGAAGGTGRCATCTTCAGAATGCACTCATGTAAATCCACATATTAAATTTTTCAAGTATTTCAGATTTTAAGTAGTACACGATCATTCCAGGTTCTTCTGTTTGGTCACAGCTAATGTTTTCACAGTAATTTACTGGAGGTTTAAATTTAGGAAGTGTCCTAGACATCATTAGATGACTGACAGAAAGATTCACAACTACATCTGTCAATCATGGTATCAGTTAACTAATCCTGGAAACGAGTTAAGTGCCACTAWATTAAAGTGATTTAGTTTCTCACAMGAAGGAATTCTRAAAAATGTGCTAGCATTGAAATYATTAAGTMCTTGAACACAGCACAGCCTTCGTGCTCACTTTTGTACATACTCAAAGAGAGGTTCACCTCAATTAACAAAATTCAGAACACAATTTGCCTGAAAAACATTTCCAACAATCCCCAGTCTACATCAATTCTTCCAAATAAGGACAACACAGGGAATGTGCAACTATCCACTACCATATCCATTTAAGTCTCACCAAACAATAGCTGTACAGCACTACAAATAGCCAAAGTTTCATCAAATACAAGTTAACCCATGCAGCCACATTTCCACAACCCTTGGTGTCATCATTTGCTCTGTTGAAGTCTATGCCTCTTACTGTAATGCTTTAAAAAAAGGCAATACCCAGTAGAACAAATCTTTAAAAACTGCAATTTATGTGATCTGTCAAATTTCCTATTTTAACTCAAAACTACCACTGACTTCATTATGGCAAGCATTTTATTAGAAGTTGTGCAGTGCTGTTCTGTTCCCCAGTAAGAGATGTTCATTAGGCACATTGCTTCTACTGGGAATGAAACAGAAATGAAGAACATTATATTTAAATCAAAGCAATCTGAAATAGGGCAGATGTCTAAAAATACCTTYATCACCTACATAGCTACCAAGAAGCAAAATATCAATATGGAGAACATCAACACATAAAACTAAAATCAAACAATGCAAAGCGAACAACCATGCCAAGATGAAGTGCCAGGRSAGAAAAGACTGAATTAATCTCAAATTAGCCAAATTAATTTACAAGCACAGTGAAGGAGAGGTGTTTAAARTATTGGAGATMATTTGTAGCTTTATCTACTSTACTCAGGCCRTTTTGATTTCACAGAAGAAAGGTCACTCCTTAAGAATTCCAGCTCTCCTACTCTCCTTTGCTTTGCAAGATTTATCTAGAGGTCTTGGCCAAAACTTTCCTTTTAAAACCAATTGCACGTCCTGTAGTTAAGAGTGGGTTTGTGACTCTCCTTGCCAAAATCATCACTGGGCCCAAAAAACACCCCCGAAACCCCACTGAATTTTGATGAAGCTTTGTGAGGGAATAGTGTTCTCCRCACACCCTCTAATTCAGACTTCYCTGGTGATACCTTAGTAACTAAAAYGTAACTACAGCATGAATTTTMATTAAGYGCCATTTAAATGCTGATGAATATTCAGGAATTTCCACACTGTTTAGGGTCTTAAACAGTATGAGCAGCTAAAATAACTATTCTTTGAGGAGCAGAAAACAAACGTTTTCAAATGGAATCATCTTTAAAACTTTTTTGGGCCGTTTTCAATGCAAATTGTGTTATTTTCATTTCAGGGWAAGGAAGGTTCTTTTCTTCAATTTGTCAAACTTGGTTTTAAAATTATATGGTGTTCACTGCCTCCAGGGGACCATGTCTCTGACCCTCTTCTCCCAAGTGCACCAGTCTTGGTTTGAGACAATGGTGCCAGAGAGAAATGTTACAGGATAAATGTTTCCTCTGAAGTGAAAAAGTTTGATAATTTTTTCTCACCAATTCTCCAACCAGATGTTTGGGCTAATGTGAAGAGAAAAATAATTTATTAACAAAACAAGGTGCCCACAGAACACAGATTAAAAAAAATGAGTTAGATATTTAAAGACCAGGAATGCATGYATTTGTTCTAATGGAAGATTTTTGGTCAGTTCCAAAAGTTAAATGATCCGAAGAAAGGCAGGTAATTACAAAACAAAATAAAGCAGCGCCAGTTTCCTTCATGGAAAACAGTGAGGATTAACATATTTCTCCTACTTTTCTTGCCCAAATAAAAGAAGAAAATGTTTCAAAAGGGCTTGCTTGGAGAAACCCTGGAGAGAGGCRCAAGCCAATTTCAAAAGCAGCAGCCAGAACTGATTTAGAAATGTCTACTGCTCTTTCATCCCTCTGCATTTCTCATTTCACCAATCTTAATTTATTTTCCACAGATGATGCCTTAAGTGAAAATTAATATTAGAGCTTTATCATGAAAGCAATTAGCCACCTTGGACTTTCTCAGTGTGCAATTGATTCATTAAATGCATTGATTATAGAAAAAAATAAACTCTGAGGACAATGAGTGGTCATTTGCTTGSAAAGTGAGTATCTCTGGCACCATCTCACATTGCTTGCACAACAGGCAGGCATATAACTTGAAAATTATTCCTTTCAGGTGGTTCTAATACAGAATGAAGCTGGAAACTTYTTGCAGTGCTCATTATCTGAAAATAATCTCAGGCAAACGCAGCTACAACATGTGAGGATCTTTTAATTCCAGAGGAACTGTGTTTAGGGGCTATTTTATAGCCAGCATAAATCAGTGCATCCCCCTGGAGAGGCCAACATCACTAGAGCTCTCTCCAGGTGCATGGATGGTGCTAAGCCTCAGGTCTTGCCAGGGTCTGGATCTCTCAAAATTTGCTTTAGCAAAACCTCTCACATAACAATTTTCAGCAGAAGAAATCCAGTTTGCAGCTGTAAACACATCTCTGTGACACAAATTATCTCTCCTTTAAGGCAATCACACCTCCCTCACAAGTCACGACCTCTTTTGCAGAAAAAGCCTCTTTCTGTGCCCTCTGGCCATATGAAAYAATCCAGAGGGGAAACAGTCCTCAAGTTTTTTGTTGTTTCATCTTTTTAATTGAGTTGAAAGCTAGAAGGTTGTGATAACATCTACGATTACAAACAACTCATATTTTTSATTAAGTAGGAAGACCCTGACATCTCCTTCACTCCTTTCTCTCCCCCACTGGCAGTATAAGCAGCACTAAGGTACAGAGCAGAGGAACTGAACAGTCATCTTATTTAGGGAAGGACTGTTTGTAGGAGYCCATTATGTTTTCCAAGATTTGAAGCATTTTCCAGATGTGACTAATTCCAGGACACCGTTCCAGGTACATTGAGAACCTTATATGCTGGGCTGATATGATCAGAGAAAGCATCATCTCTTTTTCAGCCTTTAATACATTTTGAGAAAAAAAAAAAAACCAACAAAAAACAAAAACAGATTGCAGAGAACAGAGAAATGAGCCCAGAAGATTATCCTGTGCAGAGTAACAGAAAAAATAGCCAAGTTTGAAAGGGAGAACTTCATTCTCTCCTGAGTAACTTCTAATTTTTGCTGGTGACATGTCACTGTCATGCATGCCCTAAGCAATCATATTATAAATGCCAAAATCAGCCCCTGAGCTGCCAGAAGCCACGTGAGCAGCATAAACAGCCCAACAGAAAACCATCAGTTTTGGTTGCTAAGGCATCAGTCAGCCTGGCATTTAAACACTTGATCCATCTTTCCATCCTGGCAAAAGAAAGGCTTCATTCTGTCTCAGCAATTTCTTGAAGCAGATTGTGGCAGAAATTTCATCAACAGCCTCCATCCATCAGTGTTYTTATTGAATTTTCAGTGCCAGCAGATGAATGTATTGTGAATTTATCTCAGGGTTTGGTTGATAACTTTTAGTTTTTATGCTAGTGTTTATTTTAGAAAACCTATCAGCAAGAAACCAATTACAAATACCAAAAAAACCCAAAAGAAACCAACTGAGTCCAAATCCAATCAGTGATGTGCTGAAATAAATTTATTCTGTTCTTTATTTTTTTTTATATAATAAATGCTTTTTAACATTACAATTAAAAATAGGGGCTTGCAACGATGGTCAGCCCATAAAATACCTTTGATGTATTAGCAGCAAAGGTTTATTGAAATTAAATGTCTAGTGCACGTGCTCAATAACCCTTTGAAATGCAGTAGGAAATGGCAGTGTAATTGTGTCAGAGCCTTTTGMAAACCATGCCATGGGAATCAGATCTCATAAAGCTGCCTGAAATCATTCCTTGATACCAGGCCAGTGTGAACCTTACCCTGCTATGGTTTGGCTTTACGATCCCTGAGGATTCCCCAGGTTGATATTAATGTCAGTGCAGAGACACTGGGAGCTTTTCAATGTCCTCAGAGTGTTTCAAACAAATTTCGCACTTGGAAGGAAGGGCAACRTTTTTCTCACTGGTTAAATGGGAAAAAAAAGGGAAAAAATCAGCTGGGATTTCAGGGTGAGGCAGTGGCAGGTCACCAGGGCCAAAGCAGTGTGGTTCAGAAAATTTCAGTGAGCTTTGTCAACTCTGCAAAATGCCACAACTAGGCTCCAGAGATTTTAGTGGAGATACTGATGGTTTGTATAGGTAAATCATTGCAATCAAATTATGGCTGCCAGAACAGTTTGCTGGTCTTTTTTGTGTGTGCAGAGGCCAAATCATACTCAGAAATTCATGCTAATGAAGGAAAACCAGACTTTCTAAAAGTAAGAAAATCCTGCATGTTGTTGCTAATGCTTCGCTGCACATTTTGCAGTGTGAAATTTATTGCCTGTGCTATTTCTTATTCCTTTTGTGGCTGTAAAGATTATTTAATGATGGTTTTTCTCCTCTAGCTAACAATGGCAAATGCAGCACGGAACAGAAGTGGAACATTTCCCTGCTTCACTGCTTATGTGATAATTATTCCAAAAACATATCCCCACTTGGCTCTCAGCAAGGCAGAGGAGCTGTTATGGTATTGGCTGGAGACAAATTACCAAAAATTCTAAGAGACTGCTTAGTGTTTGGAGATGCTGACAAAGTGGAAAGAGAAGAAAAGGTAAGACCATCTGCTGTTCACATCTGACAGAAAACTTCAGCTAATCCTGAAGTAAATCCAAAAAGTCTTCCCTCATTCCTTACTTAGGGCCTTTYCTGCATGCAGCTTGAGTGACAGCTGGCAAGGATCTTGGAAAGTAAATCTGCACCACGAGGACTCGTGGTACAGAGAGGAAAAGACAGGACATTTGGGGAAGGCCAGCAATGAAGCATTGCTCATGTAGATGCTTGTTTGCATGTGTTATATCTGTGCAATTTTACAGAATTCAAAATCTTTTCAATTAGTATCAATTACTAAGAATTGCTGCTTGATTCTTCTTCTACATGTAGTGAAAATGTTCCCTACTCATATAGTCACCTACAGTTTCCTTGTGTTTGTCTCATCCTCTCCCTCCCCATAAGTTTTTGAAACAAGCTTTCAGCTTCAGGCAGAGTTCAGAGACTGAAACCAGCAATTTTTTTACTTTTGCCTCAAGTCTCTTGGTGAGATCCTGATTTTCCTCACTACTGCTAATAAGGGAAAAAAAAAAAAAAAACACATAGAGGAGATGATCAGCTCCCCGCTGCTCCAAGTGGGATAAATGCTGCTACATTGACCTTCACTGGCAGACAGTGACCAAAAATAAAAAAAAACACTAAAAAACTGATATGAGAGCTTAGCTTATGTTTCTGTTCGTGACACAACAAATCTCCACTTGCTCTCTTAGCTTTTCCTTTAAAACAGTTTGCTATATCCATCCCCAATAGCTGTGATTTTCCATTTTCATTAGACACATCTCAGATGCAGTCCCTGTAGCCTGACTTTTCTTTCTCACTCATCTTGTATCTTGGAGAAGTCAGTCCTAAAAATTGCTGTGTTTATATGTACACTCTGATTTGAAAGCAAACCATGGTGCACATTAGGTCCCAGTTTTCTAATTATCAGTTCATAATCAAGGGCTCTCTTTGTGGTGGAAAAAAAAAAAACTTCCTGAAGGTTTCCAAGGTTTCCTCTTCTGCAGGGTTTCCCAGGCTTGGAAGAAAATATTAGATCATTAGATAATGAGCCTCTCTGCATTCACACTGTAGAATGGAAAATCCTAGCTTTGCCATAATTCCTTTTTTTGCAGAAAAGCAAGTAGCTATACTGCAGCAAGCCAGGAGGCAATGCTGGCAGAGCAATCCAAACACACTGTGAGCAGGCATGTATTTTTCCTTGTATATAAAGAGCATTAAAACCAGAAATGGATGATTCAAGCAGTAAATCTCCAAAACCAGAAAGAAAAATRTAGATGGAAGCGCACTCCATATGATCGCTCAAAGTTCAGCCATTTTAGGAGAAAATACAAAGTTTTCTTCTTTAGAAAGATATTTCTCTACCCTGACACTGCATTTCATCCAAGTGCCAACTCCCATTAAAATATTCAAGCAAGAAAACCAAAAAGWCAAAACCATTAATACCAAGTTAAACTGAGGAACCAATGCCAAGATTTTACCCTTGAAAATATTTAGCTGCCAAACCCACCACTTTTTAATTGCTCCCAGTGTTCCAAGCAAGAGGTACAGACAATGTCAGGCTTTAATACAATTGAGAAGCGTTTTATCTCCTACAAATAAGCAACAGAACTTCAGAGAAAACTGCCCCAAAGTGCAGATGTAGTGAAACACCAAGAGTTGTGGTACAGGTGTTGAACAAAAATGACTGTAATTGCTATGTCAGCCTACAGCCAGTTAACAACTCACTCCTTAAGAGTCTCGTTTCATTGTGCTTTTACACCTAAACTGCTCTTTCCTTCAGCTAAACTTGTCCTCATCTTTAGTTTATGCTCAAAATACCCCCAGGAAGTAGGAAATTACTACTGGACTGGGAAAAAAAGGCCTCCATGGCCTTCTGGACATGATGAASACTTCCAGAAAATTCCCATAGGAGCTATTTTTGTGCCTGCCTCCCACTACTAAAAAACTGGGCTAAGCAAAGCTACCACACCAGCTAATCTTCTTTTGTGCCTCCACAGCCTGACCACAGTTCCACTGCAGAACCTCTCCTCACTTGGATAAAGCCATTCCTACACATTCCTCAGATCTTTGCTTCACACTCAGTCTCTTCACAAGTCTTTCATGACTGCCATTAAAGGTTTGCTGTCCCCATGCCCAGACAGCTTGTATTTCCTCTTTTCATCCCAATACCTCTTTTCTCAACTCTCAGAATTCTCTTCAGCTCCATTTTCCCACAATTCCTACTATCATGTCTGTGCATTGTCATTCTCTGTGTCATTTTCCATTAATTTCCAGAATACTCACTATTGCCACTCTAAAACCAATGTATTTCTGTTAAGCCTGACAWATATTTATCCATCAAATAGAAAATATTTTGGAATTAAAAGAAAAAACACTGTGTTACAGTATTGGTTTTTGGCATGATCCTAGATTCACTGTTAACAATAGAACTGTTATAGCAGGTATGTTGTACAGACTTTTTGCTCGTTTATTTGAAACATGATTTTTAGAAACAGAATATTCCCTCACACTTTGTCCACACCTGCTGTTGAAAAGTGAGTGAGGAGCATGTGCTTTGCCCACGACATGCTAGAATGTACACAGAGCACAATTCTGACAAAGGCTGCCTTTTACAAACTTCTTTATTTCTATTAATTCATGGAAACATGCTACTAAGTTATTTCTCTTGGGACAGAATTCTGCAATCAGGGCACAGGGTTTAATTAGCTGCTCTCAAGATATTAAGCCAGTTCATAAGGAGTTAAACTGGCTAATCTGCATTCTGTGGTCAGCTGTCTCCCAAATTCCTTCTCCAAAGCAAACATCTTCTGTATCCACTTGCTATCTACTGAATGTGCTTTGCTACAAGCAACACAAATGGATTTTCATCCTGGGTGTTATTATTTTACAGAATGCGATATGTAAAAATAAATATCTTTCTAATTTTAGAGCTGTTCTATCCAAATGGCTCATATTTTTTTTCCAAAATCTCCAGCTCTCTTTGTTTCTCTTTTCRTTTAATTGCAATGGCAAACTAAACCACATTGCTCAGCTAATGCAGCCTGGAATTCCCTCAGCAAGGGATCTGCAGGCACCTGGACATAGGAGAGCTGGTGCCAATGGAGGGCTGGAGAGAGACTGAAAGAATTAAAAAATTCAAAAACCCTCCAGTCCAAAGGTCTGAATCCTGACATGGGTTTGAGGGACAATCAAATGGCATAGCTTGTGCTGAGAATACACAATCTTGCCTTGCATGTGTTTTGAAGCACTGGATCAAAACACCTTTTATAAAGGAATTAAACTGCTCCTGGAGGTTTAAAAGGCTAATAAATTATTTGCCACAGCCCACAGCTCCATGGYCCTCCAAGTGACAGGGGCATTCTGCATCTTAATAGCAGGACTTGCAGCCATTTCACAGGTTACTAATTTCTGTCCTAACCCCAAAATTGCAAGCTGCAGATTATTTCATATGACACAGGACTGTCATTCCTCCACAAAGATCCTGGTCACATTTCCATTCCTTGCACAGGCAGKGCATTTTCAGTCTGTTCTTTCAACAGGAAATGTATCGTCACTAAGATCAGGGGTCCAGCAATACTTCTGTTCCACTCCCTATTTAAAATTTTGTAGCAGAGGGACTATAATAATAAGAAAATCTACATTTTACAGAAAAGGTCAGCATGTACTTACATAGTTTGATGCAAGGTCTGGATGCAGATAATCAATTCCTGCAATAAGACAACGACAGAACAGAAAACAAAGGTCAAAAGTTTCAAAAAAGATTTTCTAATGATCACAGAATAAGATTCCTTTACAACCATGGAAAATCACGGCAAACAATGCAACTGATTGAAGTGAGATTCCAGTTTTTAAATGTGGTCTTTTCACTCATTTATGTCAAAATACAGATGCCAGTGAGCTGAATGACAAAGTTTACTGACCTGTTTTTCAAACTACATTGTATTTACTTATTAAGRTTAGTTTAAATCACAATTAATCTTTGTGTGAGTTTTGTCATCTCAAAGCATATCAAAACTAACAAGACTGGTAAGTATTTGATCTGTACAGGATAGAAAAAATACTATTTGTAAACACTGAGAATCATAAAYTAAGTAGAAAATTACCTAGAGTAGACTTGGGGTGATCATGAAGGCAAACATTTCAGATTATAGGCATGCAAGAGAACTTTTAATATTGGATAAAACCATTTTAGCAAATATCTGTCCATAGGATCCACATTTTGGAGGCATGCTAAARATTCAGAGCACTGGTGTGTAATATACTCATTCTATTTCATGGGACCTTTCTACACACAGCAAATGTACAAATCCCAGCAGTGCAACAGAGGCAGTAGATCTACCCTCAGAAATAAGCAAAGACAGATCCCAGCTGACCTTAGAAAACATTTGTCGATCCAGAAATTTTATTTATTATTAATACCATTCAGCCCCTATTAAAGGAAAATGTCCAAAATTTATTCCAAAGAACATTGAGAGACTGCATGGAACTCCTGTAATTCAGCAAGTAGCCATAAGTAGAATAGCTGCAACTTCAACTGTATGTTTTATCTTCATCTTTCCTGAACTTAGTCTCAAATTAGTAATATAACTAATATGCAAATCTTCCTTGACATTCAGCATGAGAATGTTTAATTATTTCAGCTGTCAAGTATGACTTTGAAAGTAAAGTAATCCAAAAGTCATTTTCTTATGTATTTTTTGCACAGCAATTACATCCCCCCAGTCAGTGCCTACTGCAGTCAAGGGTTTTTTTTTGTTTTTTTTTCTTAGGTTAACAGCCATTACAGTGTGCCATGAAAGATAATCTGAGTGATAAGTGAAAACTACTTTTAATTCTTGGATATTCATGCTTCAGTAGTGCTGAAAACATCTGATTACATCTGTATGACACATCTGTAACACACTGACACATCTTTGTATGATATTTTCCCTGAAGATCTCCAAGTATTTATGGAGGCTGGTAGTCTCACCATTATAAGCAATCGATTACTATTAAATCCTTTTTTTTAACATCAATTACATGAAAAAAGTCTGGTTAAAAGTATTAAATGAGCATTCAGTCTTCACTTACCATCATCCATAATTCCTATGGTTACTCCCTTCCCTGTGTATCCCAGCTCCCATGCTTCAGCTACATTAAGGTCAAGTCCAGGAGTCCCATCTGCTTGACCAGTGTTAATCTAAAACATCAGTGAAAAAGAACAGCTTTTTTAACTTGACTGATATATTTCCACAGCCACTGTTTTTTTCCTTTACATCTTTGTATGTATCTTTGGTACAGAAAATATTTCCCATTTCCTTTGGAGTACACATCTGTACACAATCATATCTACTGTAATAATGCTGCTGTAAAAAGAAAAAATCTGAGAAAACCCAACACTGGCAAAAATAAATTCTTTTCAGTTTATAAGATTTGGTTAAACATGGAATCTTTTGGACCCCAAAAAAGGACTTTTCTACTTAAACATGTCAGGCCAGTGAGTCAACCCAGGAAAAAGTTAAACCAATTGATTGTACAGAGGACTTCTATAAGCACTTTCATAAGGACTTTTATAAAACTTTTTTCTTCTTGAAAGCAAGTTTCCTGTATAGCTTCCTAAATTTTTGTTCTTTTTCTTACTGCAACATTTTGATTAACAACCAGAAAATAGATGAATTAATTYTCACTTTAGTTCATCAACCCATCAAGGATAAAATCCCATCCATGCTAATGTGCCCCCATTCATTTGAAAACTCCTGCCTTAGGAAGAAAAACCTGCAGCCATATTGGATGGAGTCATTAAACATAAGAAAAAGAGGAAGAAACATTACTCTCAAGCAAAATTACCTTTCTTAAGTTAACAAGGCAGCACCGTATTTATTGAGTATTTCATCACAAAAATGTTGCAACAACARAACTGACCAGAATTACTTCATCAAAATTTTAAATTAAAAAAAAATCATTTCACTTTGAAATAAAAATGTAATTTTTCTTTTATGCCTAAAGACTTCTCCCTATARAAATACAACACATGAAAAATAAAACAATTCAGCAAAACAAGAATTTCCTTTTACATTAGCTTAAGCATACCAGCAATGCCCACAAGACATCAGTACAGTTCTCTTTCAAGCCTTCTACAGATCTTTCCACYGACTGAAATGAACTTTCTCTTCTGAAATGTGCTGGATCTTTCCAATACAAAAAAAATTAAATGGGGTAAAATTAAAAAACAAAAAAACAGAGCCTTGGATCCATTCCCAAGTCCTCACGGTGCATTTGGAAAGAATTGTTGAAAAATACTGCAACCACACCGAATGGTTTGAATGGCAATTATTTAGTTATGAATATTGTGATTTTCTCCCAAAACTTACCAGGTACCACTGCTTTGTAAATAAAGGATCATTCATGTTGATGTCAATGTCATTGATGTCTCTATATCCTCTCTTCCTTCTGCTGAAGCCCTCCTGTTGCACAGCTTTCCTCACCTGCAGGAAGGGTTCATTTTTACATCTTTAATYCAACATTCTTGAGGACACATAAAGAGTTTTTTAGACTTGTTTTCACGAGAGATAATGGTWATGAAATCACACTACTTTGTGTCCATGTCATTTATTTGCAAACTTCTAAACCAGTGATTGGTTCCAGTCAGAATTTACAGAGGTAGAAAGCTCCAGGACTACAGGAACAGCTGTGAGGGGAACTCCCCCAGAGTGTAGAAAATCTCAGCTTGAACATTTTTTAGACACCAAGCATAASAGTGAGCCCCTATCCAGGCATCATTATTATCATGGGTCTTCTTGACACAGTTTTATTTTTCATTGCCACCAAAATAGAAGCTAAAATGATTTAACTGATTCCAAATATGTCACAGCTGCAAGCTGTAGACATTTGATAAAATRAGGATGGAGGTCTCAACCACATTTACACTTTTTCAGATATTTCTCCAGGGCTTTATCAGATTATTAGATAGCGTTTGCTGCTGAATAAATTTTCTGGGAGAAAAAACATCTGGTGTTGTGAGCTTTCACCACACTCCTGAGGCTCTCAAAAATGTCTTGTAAARTGATCTGCTTTCAAGGATTATCCTTGCAATAAATAAGTGATAAATAAATATACTGACAAGAAAAACTATGAGGTAAAAAAGCCACTAAACTGACCACAATGGCTAAAGTGTAGGATATGAAAATACAGGTTATGAAACACAAGTCGTCACAGTTTTTGAGAAATGCTTTTCTTTATGCACCACAAATCCACAAAACATTTAAGCAAGCACTGTAGAATATAAGAAAAGTTAGACATGCAAATATCTTTGGAGGCAGGAACTTCAAATGTCAGACCATAATCCCCTTATTTGTAYCCACGTAAAAGAGCATTTTCAARGGAAACCACTCTGGTTTTAGCTGGAGTTGTAACATGTGCTAATATATTCACAGACCTTGCAAAAGTGCTGACAACTTTGGCACTTTGGCATACTCATTTTGTACTCTTCAGCCTAACACCTGGAAACAAGATAGCATGAAGAGTCCCAACATTTAATTGTAAAAAA
>NW_026623333.1:161769-248437 GCF_030028575.1 Malurus melanocephalus
TAATAACTCAGAGAACCACTTCTACAAGTGTGTCTTTAGCATTTCGGATTAAAAAATCATATATTTGAGTTACACTGCTGTGTCACAGCAACTCATATATATAGTGTCAGTCAAAATCAACAGAGAACAAATTCATCCAAAGATTCAATCACATCCTAGGTCAGTTTAGTCATTCTTGGAGGTRTCTTTCTGTCTCAGTTAATTAAAGCAGGAGCATAAAAGATAAAGCTCAGTGAGGTATCTGAGACAGAAATGAATCTGGTATCTAACTAATGGGGGCTAAAAGCTGCTTTCCTCACAGCAATACTGCTTCATTATAACCCTGAAAACTGAACACCAATTCACAATGTGCAGGATGGGGCAGAGCACGGCCTGAAAAGGCAGCATCAAATGTTTTTTATAACAATCCACATGTATGAATTTAAAAGGCACCATGGTAAAATACTGAATTTGTGCTTTCAYTTATATGTGTGTTCCCAATACTTGTGCAGGTTCATTAAAAGTGGAGCAGATTGAGAGTAAAGATGAAACCTAATATGAGATAAGCTGGTAAGAGGACAGTGATTCAGGAGGACCCATAATAAGGTGTAKTTTGTGGCACCAGGTTATTGTACAAAGTAAACAAAGTATAAGCACAATGTTTGACAGCTCTAAGATAAATCTCAGTGATGCTATAGAGACTAAGCTGCTGCACTAAGACTGAATAAGGATTTACTGCAGAAGGATTTCTACTAATTAAAAAGCAATACTGAGGAAGGAAGAGKGGGAGCAATTTGCAGAAATAGCACAGGGCTGTTTTCCCTCTTCAATATAATCTCATTTATCTGATTTCTTCACAATACAGCATAATGTATTTTTCATATAACATAATCCCTTGAGACAAGGAAATACACCCCTCAGAGAGGTATAATATTCACTGAATATTATGAACTGAAGCGACTCTGTGGCTGTTTTCTGAAACAACTTCCACTTGGAGAAAGGGCGTAAAGATGWCATCACCCACAGATAGAACAGTCTCAGAAATTCTGGGACCTATTTTTCATGACCAAAACAAAGGGGTTTCTTCATATTTGCAAATGACAGTAAGCCATACAATCAAATCCAGAAAAGATTAGGCATTTTTGTCAAAAAATAGTTGAAAGTTTTGGAAAAGGCCTTTGTAGCTTCTCCCAACAAATTGCCTGTCAGTTGCCTTGYAGCGTGAACTTTCACAGCACAAGGTAAGAACTTGTTTTTCTCCTCAAGAAGACRTGTTTAGAAAGCATTGAACCCAAGAAAAGGTAACATCCATATACTCCAGAAAAAAAAGATCCCCAAAGAACAAACTTGGAAAATCATAATGCAAATCAAATTATCTGAGTGGAAAACTGCCCATTTACAGCCACACACAGCTGACTTAGCAATATCCTAATCTTCTTGCCAACTAGGTATCTACATTAGAATAATGTCTTTTTTTTTTTTTTTTGTTTCCAAAAAGGAAATTTGTGCTTTAATATCTAGTCTGGACCAGGAGAGGGACTGCATCTGACTGCTTCTATTCCATGGTGTTCTTCTGAAAGAAAAGTAGGCCTCCTCTGGACATCAGTAGTACTTTACTTAAATGCTTTAAGTACCACATCATAGTTTCAAAAACATGAGCAAGACAGAACATGTCTGCATGTCCAACAGCAGAAAAGTATTGGAAAAAATTCCCATCTTGTAACACCCATAATTCTGCTTGTGTGACATTCAAACCCGGAACCCAACCCTCAATCCCACATATAATTCAACCTTATGCCATCTTTTAAATTCTTGTTCCTCTAACTGAAGCAGAAAAAGCAACATTCATACAACTCAGGCTTTTTGATAATAGTCACTAAATTATTCAAGCCTATAAAGTATGATATTTATTAGAACCTAGTGAAGCAATAAGCTTTTCGTACTAAAATAGCATTAAATTTATCACCTCAAAACTAGGCTTATTTATCTACAATAATAGCCTTTTGGTTTATTTCATTCTTAATTAATTAATTTATTTTTCATTAGGATARAAGATCAAGTACAGATCAGAATCTGAGGATCGATAGCATAGGACTAACCACAAAAAAAATTGCTAGCTCTATGGCAAGTGGAATGAAAGTCATGTATCAAAGATAGCCCATGGATGGTAAGATCTTTACAAGAAAAAAAATGTTTCGAGTATTGATTTTTACCATACTTGACTTAGGCATGGTGCATAAAGTGACTTGGATGATAATAAACCAGCAGGATACCGATGCAAGCCCAATTCAGAAAATAATCAATTAACTGCAGTACTGCTCTGGGAGGGCCAGAAATTGCAGTACTCTACTGTGATCTCTGYTCCCATGAATGCCAAGACAATCAGCTCCTCATTTTGATGGAACAGGGTTAATTGCATTGATGAGATCCTGCAGTTAAATGACCCTGTTATAYTGAGCATAAATGACAGATTTACTAAAATACACCAGTGGGTGTACAAAAGTGGAACAGCATCCACAACCTGAACCTCTAAAATATCAAGAACCACACAACAGGAGAATTTGAGTCAAATTCCAGAGGAAGAAGGCAGTCCCAACAGATGACATCAAAAAGGCACATAGTGGGTCTTTTTTTTAAAACAATCAAACTCATGGCAGTTGATCAATCAAAGGAAATAATTGTTTTGGTTTTGTTTTGTTTTCTCTAAAGCCTCAGGGTCAATACAGGTCTGGTCCTGAGGGTCAAGTAAGAAGTGGAAACTGATAGCCTATATTTTTGAAGAGGTATGGCTGGTGGTAGGAATTRGGCCCTATAAATTGCACTGAAGATCAACATCCCTTGAAGGTGGTTTGGAATAGTGTGTTCAGATATACAAAGTATCATCAAATAAAACACCTTCAGATAATGGAAAGCTGTGCTAAATGTTGGCAGCATTAATTTCTGATATCCAAGGAAACAAAAGAGACAGAAAAGTTCAGCTGAGCAGTGATCTGCACACCCAACCCTTTACAAAGTAATGAGAAAGGGATGGCATGTACATACAGCACCTTCTAGGGTTATTATCCATAAATGACATCCCTCTGCTCCTAAACCCYATACAGTTACTGAGTATATCTTTTTCACCTCTGATTTCTAAGCAAACACAAAAGCATTCAATTTTACTATCCACTCCATCTGCATATTGTAAGAGAGATGTATGTATYGGGGAAAAACAATGTCACATTCTTCATTTTTGTTAAAGCCACAAAGCACCAAGTTTTGTGTGACTCTCCACTACAAAATAAAAGGATTAACAATGAAGCACCACACTAGCAAAAAGAAAGCACAGATCTATTTGAACTGCAACAAGTCAGATGAACTGAGCAAAACCGATTTACTTTTAAATGGTAATGGGGACAGCTMATTTCTATAAATGAACCAATAACCAGGGTGGTGAGGATGCTAAACTCTTTTCAGCCAGTGTATTGGGTTTGAATAGCCTGGTTTTGGTAGCAGTGGGGCTGCAGGGTTGCTTCTGTGAGAAGGAGAGCCAGTCCCTGGTGGCTCCAAAGATGGATGTGCTGCTGGCCAAGGCTGGGACAATTAGAAATGGTGGTAACACCTCTGGGATAACACATTTAAGAAGGTAAAAAAGTTATTGTGCAGTTGTAATTGTGGCCAGAGAAGAGCGGRGTGAGAATATGTGAGAAGAGTGACCCACGCTGCAGCAGTTTGGAGAGAACTGCTGCCCATGGGATGGACTCACATTGCAGCAGCTTGCAGGGAACGATTGCTCACAAAATGAACTCATGCTGGAAGCTCAGAGAGAGCTGTCTCCTGTGGGAGGAACCCACAGTGGCACAGGGGAATAACTCCTTTGAGCAGCAGGAGAAACCACGGGTGATGAACTGACCATAACCCCCATTCCCCATCTTCTTGTGCTGCTGGAGTAGGAGGCAGAGCTTGAATGGAGGGAAGAGTGGGGGGAAGGTGTTTTTAAGGATTTATTTTACTTCTCATTATCTTGCTCTGATTCTGTTAGTGTAATAAATTCAATTCATATCTCTAATTACAGCCTGTTTTGCCCATGATGGTATTTGATGAGTGATCTCTCCCAATCCTCATGTCAACCCATGAACCCATCATTATATTTTCTCTCCCCTGTCCCACTGGGAAGTGAGAGAGCAGCTCTGGTGGGTGCCTGGCATCTGGCCATGGTCAACCCATTACACAGAGCCATTCAGAAAACTGATGTTTTTGTGACATAGCCAGATCCCTCTGCTTGATTTCAAACTTTCTGAGCCTGTTTTGTGGCTCAAAAAAAGGGATATCAGGGGGTTTGTGAGTTTCACTGACTATCCTATACTTATTAATAAAATGAGAACTGCTCCTCTCAAGCAAGCTAACGACTTTCAAAGGCTCTCATGGATCTCTCCATACCTAGCAACGAGTCCCAGTTGCTAAACGTAGGTGTTTCTGGAGGATTATTTATAACAACGTCTCCAAGTGCCTCTTTGAGCTGTATCCATTAATCTCTGGGGAATGTTTTGTACAGGGACTCGCCCTATAGCAAAGATGTAACAACTGTTAGAGCACAAATCCTTAGAAACTTGGATGTTTATCAACACAGTTTCCTTTTCTCCACCATTTCCAAGCAAAGGAGAGATGAAGAAATCTTTTTTTTTCAGTTTCAAAGATTTCATTAAAGCAAAAACGCATCTCTTTCCATAATGTACTTACATCACTCGTGGTTTATTTATTTATGAATGGCAATTTTCATAATGGCAAACACAGACAGCATGAGAATTGTTTTGATTTCTAGGAAAAGTAATGTTCCCTGTAAAAATTATTTCTTTTTCATTGTTTTTAGCCATCTCTCTACCTTGCTTTTACTTTCTAATTTTATTACTACTTGAAACAGTGTCACTGAATATCAAGGACCTGCTGGGGTTTTTTATTATTACATTTCAGTGTTCTGGGCCAGTTCTAGTTTTACCCTTTYTGTAACCAGCTCCATTTGCCTACCCAAACATTTCTAAGCATACAAAGATCATCAGCAGATACCAAATTCTCTGCACACTTTTGCTGTCCCCAGTGATCCCTCCTGGCACGTCTTCTCTTTTTTATATGACTCCAGCTTGTGTTCCTTGAACTTTTTCTCTGTCYTTCTGGATTTGGTATTACAAAGTGTCAAACTCCTGGGTGAATAAAGCAAGAACAAAACACTGCACCATAAACTCTAACAAAAGACTTACTGCTTGCATAGCTGGGACTGCTCATTAACTTCTCTGCAAAAATCACAGAAAATCACACCACCAGAGATACAGCCATTTAGGAAACCACCCCAGAAGTTCATCTTCAACCAGAAAATAGTAAAATATGAAGCTGAACAGCCTGGGTTCAAAGGTTTCAGTTAGGCAAGTAACCTTTGTTGATGGAAACACAACTTAAAGGACTCCAGTTTCAACCAGGTTCATATGTTTTTCTAAAAATACAAGAACTGCCTTCCCTCTGCCTTTTTTTTGTGACCTTTTGTTTTCCTGATATTAGTTCAGTTCTTGGTAAATAAGGAGCTTTCAAAAATAAAAGAAGGGGAAAAGAAATCAATATTTTTGTCCATTTAGCAGGCCTCTCACAGTTCAGTGACATTCAGAAAGCAGTGAGTAAAGAGAMAAGGAATCAATGTGTAAGAAGAGACTACAGATCATATTCAACCTGCTCAGCTGAGCAATCAATASCTCCTCTAGCTTCTGCTTTAAAATGCAAGTGAGCCTGCAATGTAAAATCAATGCTGAATATGGATGCTCTACAATGGAAAATGTCAGTTTGGTAAAACATAAATTTTCATGGGATGATGCTTTCCTTGACAATTTTTTTTTGCCCCAGGATAAAATTTATTAAGGGGAAAGACTGAGACAGAGGAAAAAGYCCTACATATCTTGATAATCTGTGCACTGCTTCATGAACAAGCAAACTTGTTCACACCTCTGCTCTTTCTCCAGTTTGGCAGGAAGGTCATATCAGGATCTACACTATCACAGGTGCTGGCTATTCTCAGATATCTGTTTCCAATTTTTTTTYCCACTGCTTAGATGACCTAGCATGAGAGCAAGGTCATTTCTGAAATCTTAAGAAGTTTCCAAAGGAATGAAAAACTGCTTCTTATTCTACATAATACCAAAAAAAGACAAAGAAAATTATATTTTATTCAATGTTTTATTGCAAGACAGCAGGACAGTCACTTCAGTCATAAAATCAAAGATCTCTATAAGGAAGAAACTCCCTGGAGCTGGGCTATAATACTTACATTAGTCTTTCCAGCAGATCTGCAAACCACAGGGATACTTTATCAGCAGCTTGTGGGCAAATTTTGCACTTTACTGTCTCACCAGTTACATGGGTCACAGAAATTATCASCCTTTCTAAATCAATCTGAATAATTACCCCTCAGTGCGGGTATAAACAGCCTGCCCAGTGACAGAAAAAAAAAAATGGATCTTGTGCATATAGGCCATTATCAACTGCAGATCATCCCTAGMTGCAAAATTAGGAAAACTGTGACTTGCAGAAATTTTCTCATATATACCTTTGCCACGTACTACAGAGATGACTTTCTTAAAACATTATGCTTGGAAAAAAAAGCAAACCCTACTTCCTTCTTCTTTCTCAATAGTAGAAGTCCTTTTGTGGAGTGACTTTTACTTAATACAAAGGTCACCATCAACCTTTGAGGTGATAGTCAGAGTAGGCCTAAGTTATATTTTGCACCATCTCTGTGGTATAAAAGTGTTTTAGTTTAAATGGGAATCAGGCCCAGATCAACCTTAAGACTGCAAACTTTTCTGCCATGTCTGTGCAATACAAAGAAGAGASATGTTCACATGATGCTGAATGTTCTAATTTAATTATTCTCTCTGTCTGCACTTTAACTTTGGACCATTTCTTACACCTCTGGGAAGTCATCCAGCAATGGAYTGCTCTTCTACTCCACAACTGGTCCTATAAGGAGATATACACCACACAATCCACTTTTATACAACCTCCTTCTTAGAGATTCCATTAGTATAGCTGCTGCTTCCACAGAACCAATGAACATCTGATACATCCCAAGGGAATGGGAGTGCTCACAGGCACTGTTGATTTTAATTGATTTCACAAAGCAAGTCTCCAGATTAGTGGGGACTGTGAGAAAACACTTGGAGAAAAATCTGCTCAATTTGGTTTGTATAGGAAGACTCAACTAAAAGATAAAGTTATTCTTTTTGTTGAAGTGTTCCCTTCACTCACCCTGACACAGAAGAGACTTCTTGTAAATGTGTGAATACTGGTGCTAATGCCCAAACACATTTGGAGTCATAAAGCACCACATGTAACAGCTTCACCTCTAACTTCATGTATTTCCTTTCTAAAGATGCCAATTTGCTTTACAGACAAGTTTCAGTGTACTGCATATGAACAGATTAGAAGTGCCTTGCAATACACCTGTGGAGGTAAAGTTTAGGGAATCTGAGTCAGCAGGATTAGACCTTAAACCAAGTCTGCAGCATATGCTGAAAATACACCCCCTGGCCTCCAAAGTGATTCTGCACTTCAAAGCCAGCTTCTGACCTTTGTTATAACTCCTCATAGTTCCACTTCATGCTCCACAGCCTCCTTCCCACTCMAATTTCATCTAAAAAGGTCATCCCTCACCTTGAAACATCTGCTTCGAAAAATATAACATGCAGTTTCTCTCAATTCATGCCAGAATTACTGGCATGGATTACCCTGTTTCCATGTTACAGGAAATACTCCATAATGTCCCACTCATTGAAGAGCTGCCTTTTGCCCTGTCCTTTATGTAATTTATTTTGCTCTTCACCTGTACTCCATTCTAAACCCTTCCCTAGTCAAAACCCCAGATATTTTTATATAGCTGTGTTATATAGTTGTTAAACCAACTGTGCTCAGTCATGGTAACCATGGCAGGAGCTTTGGGACTTCTCTTGAGCCATGGTGGAGCTTAGAGTTAAAGTTTACTTCAGCTTCCTCTGCTCCTGCTGAGCAGTTGTGCCCCACTGAATCCAGAAGCAGTGAAATATTTTCACACAAAATTGTTGCCAGAATCTCAGCTGAAGAACAGTTTCCCAGAATAAAAATGGGAGGGAAGGCAGGCAGACTAGTGTCAGTGCTGTGGTCCTATAGGCAATGCATGAACTAAGCTAAAAATCAATCTGATCTAAATTAATTTAAGGAAGTCTGAACTAAAAGAGTTATTTAAAACTAGCTGTGGGTCCTCAAAACCTGGAGTCATGAGGTGACAGTGAAGTAAAGGTTGGCTCCACAATGTAGAATCCAGGCTTTCTCAAAATTGGTTTCAGAAAGTGCGCCACATGCTTTTTGATTGCTTTTTTTTTGCCTGGCTGCAACCCTGAGAGTGTCCTGCAGAATATAATTCTTCTCTTTTGTATCCTCTACTGCACTGTCATTGCTCAATACAATTTTTCCTGCTTTCCCTGCTCTGTAAGCCAATGATGCAGTCTGAAKCTGGGGAGAACACCTCTGGAAGAGGCATTTTATCTACCATGGAAGAGAGCACCAGACAGAAGAGGACACCACACACAGCTGCACACTCCTCCTTCGCCAGTTCCAGAAGTCTAAGCTTATTCTAATGTTTCAAATCTGTAACACTTAAACTTCAATGCTCACACGAGTGGTAGTGATATACTAGCAAGCCTTCCTTGTCCATTTTTAACACCTTCAGAGCTCTGTTACTATTGCAGTGGAAATGAGATAAAGAACCACAAACCACTCATCTTCCTAAAGTGCTGTCTGGTGGCTGTGACAYGGGCTGCACAATGTCTTCTCTGAGGAAATTTCATAACTAGAAGCCAGACACAAAACAGAAGCCAGTCAGTCTTTTGACAGAAGAAAAGCTGTAATTATGATGCTGCTGACATTCACATATCTGCTCCTGCACCCAAAAGCAGAGCAGTTGTTTACAGCACAGCTACTTATTTATTCTATTACCATAACACACGGCACCAGACAAGGGAGCTTGCTCCCATGCATGCCTTTCCCAGCCCAGTACAAACCTCATTGATAATTTAGACTGATCGAGCTGTGCAGGTTGCAATTGCACTTTTCCAGTTCCTAGATTCACAGGTTTATGGATCCCCATCACAAACCACATTAAAAAAAAAAAATCAGCAGACATTTATGTATCACTGCTGTACAGCACTGGGTTAGTACACTGTAGCTGCCAGGGACAGGCCATCTGCCACRCAGGAAGCATCAAAAGAGAATCATTTCCAGAGAATAATTTCTGTAATAAGAAGAAAAGTAGGAAAAAAATGGGAAGTAAGAGATTGGCTAACAGAAAAGAATGACATAGCAGAGTCCTCCTGTTTTGGCTTTCCAAACTAGTTTTTCTTTTATATATATATATTATTKATATGTTTTATATCTCAAAGGATTGTGCTTGACCCTTGTCAAGACATGTACATCAGCATCCTGTCTTTTAATTGTCAAATGTTCTCTCCAGTTCCAGCCTTGGAGCCTGCAGAGTGTGGTTGCAGAGCTCACTTGGCCAGCACCAAAGCAGAAAAATCCACAAAAGGGCACTTTTTTCCACCTCATCCCAGCATCTGGCTGCCATCAAGTGGCAGAACAGCATCACACTGCCCCTGAACTCCTGAACTGTCCAATGCTCAGCTTGAGCAACATATTGAACCCATATTCCCCCAGGAAAAGCCTCCAGCTCTTTTCTTGACAGGAAGATGATGAGAGATTTGGCAAAGGGATCACATCCAACAAGAAACTGTAAGGCAGGAGAGCTAACACAGTGCAGTGGTGGGATAAACAATGCAGGGAGAGACACACAGAGCTGGCCCAGGCATAACAGAGCCCAGAGAGAAGGAAAAACCCATGAAACTGAGACAAGTCTTAATATGATCAGGTTTATCCTGAGAAAACTCTCCTCAGTGACAGCACAGAGACAGGGCAGTACAAGGCATTCCCATYCCTGGAAGGGTTCAAAGCCAGGCTGGATGGGGYTTTGAGCAACCTGRKCTAGTGAAAGGYTGGAACTAGGTGGTCTTTAAGGTCCCTTCCAAMCCACACCACTTTTTTAATTTTAAGGCATGGAAATGTGGTCTGAAAATACTTTATGGGTTTTCTCAACACCCACTTTAGCAGAGAGGCTTTTCACATCCTTGCCCATGTTTTTCAGCAGCCTGTCCCACAGACTGCTGGCCAAGCCTCTCTCTAAAGCACATCTGCACAATTAAAATTATTTTCAAAAATCTTAGGGGCAAAGGASTTTCTGCCTTAATTTCAAAGGACCAGGCCATTGGATTTGTCACAAGTCCCTCTATCCACTAACTACAGCAATGAAAAGTGCTACCCAAAGACTGCAAAACTCATTACTAATTGTAGTTGCATGTGCACTGGCAGGGATTTTGGTACCAGAATTTTCCCTAGTTCCCACTGGGTCAGAACAGAGGCTGGTTTAAATAAAGTGATGAAATTATTATCCTGCTGAAAATTCTATGAACCATTGCTGGGGTTTTTGGCAGGAATGTGAAAGTATCTTTTCAGTTCAGTTATTAGCATAAAATAATTAGACTTCGGGGTATATTTTGCTCCCAGTGCACATACATATCTTGCATGCATTAATATTAATAGGGATTTCTCTATTCACACTCATTGAAARGAGCCCATACCTCAAAGGACTGAAGAAAGCAAAAGCATATTTAGGGTTTAGTCTATCACTGAAAATTTCCACAGACTCCTGTAAACTGCTATCTTCATTATWTACATCTTTCTCTTCCTAGTTTATTTCCAATGAGACAAATGTTTAGTAAATCATGGAAGAAAATAATTTGCTCAGGATTCCCACTGCAGGCAATCAAAAATGTTGCATGCAAATTCTATGGAAATCACTCTTTGTGTCTGGACTTTGAGACCAAATTCATGTTRTGGGTTCCACAGAATGAAAATTTAACAGAAAAGCTTCCCTCATTAAATTGTATTTCTTTTGTATGAGAAGTGATGAATCTCTGGTTAATCTGAGCAGTGCCTGCTGCACACACATTCAGGGGCTCTTCATATTTCCAAAAAGCCAGAATTTATTTGTGTTATGGAAAGCACTCAAGAAGTGTCTTGAGATTACCAGAACTTTCCAGAGAAACACAAAGAAGTTTTGGGAAAATAAATAACTACAGCAGAAGGATTCACTTCATGGCAATTTGAGGGGAGGCCGAGAGTGGCACCAAGACACAAATCCCATGTGTCTTGGGCCTGAGGAATTGTAAAACACTCAGTCCTAATTGACAGAATCATAGACATGGCAAGGGGTCACCAATGCAGTGACATCAGAGGTGACATCCTTTGTTCTGGGCCTTTCCTTTAAGGGCAAGGTGAGCTGTACCTACAAATGATAATCACCAAATTAGAATTATGAACAACAAAGCGGTGCCAACGATACAGCAGAATTACAAAAGGCAAGAAAATGCCAAAATCTTGGATCAAAATATCATTTTACAAGACTGAGGGTAATAGTACTGTTCTGAGAAACGGAAACCAGAACAAAAAAAACAAACAAACAAACAAAAAAAAAACAGAAAAAAAAACCTCTGGGGTCTGTAAAAAGGACTAAAAATTTCCTTTGTGTCTTCTGGGTGGGCTCCTTATCATTCCTCACTTTCCTTCCAGTTGTTACTGTTATTGTSTCTTGTAACATCTCAACCCATTTCATCATGGACTGAATTGCAAATGAGAACCAGGTAATGCTCTCACTTAGAAAGAACTTCTTAAAAAGCAATCATACTCCCTATTCCCACCACCAGCTACCCCTGCAACAAAACAAAAAAACAAAAAACAAACAAAAAAAATAGAAGTGGGAATGGTGTCAAAGGAACAAAAAGTAAAAAGTCAGGATGGCTGAGGCAGGAATATTTAAACTCAGGAACACCATAGCGAAAAAAATCAGGTGAACCTCTACAGTGGAACAGCAGTGTACATTTGGTATTAACTTCTTGGCAAAGATTCAGTTCTCCAGAAGTGCAAAGACCCAGGTTCCACCTCCTCTTGCCCAAGGGTAAATACTCACTCCATTATTTCAGTGAAATTACTTCAGATTTTCACTGCTKCAAATTGAGAAATGTCTGTCTCTTGTTTTTAACATCATCTCTCCAAGGAAAAACACTRTTCAAAGTCTCCCTCCAGATGAACTGAAACTTCACAGGTCCCTACAGGTGATGAAAACTGTCCAGAACAATTTTTCTTGCCTTTATATTAATTCCCAAAGCAGGCAACATTTAGAGAGGATGAGAGCATAAGCTCATACCTTACATGAGCATGTAATTGAGGTCATGYCTTGGTCAAGAATGAAGGAAGCAGATGGTTATTTTGTTTTTTTCTTGAGATCCCATGAAAACACAGTCCTTGAAAGATACTGTACTGCTCAGAAAAACTTATCTAAGGTCCTTAAAGAAAATAGGGCTGAAAAGAAAAAAAAAAATACTTAATCTGTTGTTAACCTTCACAAGAAAAAAAAAATAAAGGCAGAACTGAAAAATGTTCTCTCCTATTCCCCCTCATACGTTTCTTCTCAATTTAACTCAGGACTTGAAAAAAAAAAAACAACAAATAAATCTTAAGCAAATTATTCATCATGTCTTTCATCAAAATCACTAGCTCCTCTAGTCAGGCTGGGCAGGCAGCTGCTGTTTTAATCAAGCAAAACATATTAAAAGAAGTTTCAAATCACTTCACRAAGGGGACAAAAACTATTTATCATTTCATTTTCCATCTCCATCAGAGTGTAATGCACTCAAAGACAACAGAACCTGGGCCTGGAGGCAGTGCTGCAGTRTGATCAAACCTAAGGAGATCCCTGGTGTTGATGATGCTCCTGGCACTTGGGATAAGAGGACTGCAAGGAATTAAATGCCAGGTTCCTATCTGCAGAGATCCAGGGGACCTCCAATCACCATGAGCAAATATTTAAAAAAAAAAACTGTAACACCTATGTAACTTATTGCTAAAAAATCACTGATCCATCTCTCTGACAAATTATACCTTCCCCAGTCAACCATCACAAGTTTGGGGTCAGTAGCATAGTCTAAAGCAGGTCTAAGG
The DNA here is from genome assembly GCF_030028575.1 of Malurus melanocephalus. Lineage (NCBI taxonomy): Eukaryota > Metazoa > Chordata > Aves > Passeriformes > Maluridae > Malurus > Malurus melanocephalus. The sequence goes on from NW_026623333.1 coordinate 174,850, forward strand.
TAGCAAAAGATACCCAGTTCCCCAAATTACAGCTGCTTTTCACCTGAAAATGCAAAGGCAAGGGGCTGTTGGATTTTACCTTCTGGAAAACACTGCACCTATATATTTTAGATATATGAACAAAAACACATTCAATCAAATAACTTGTGCATAGCTTACACAAAAAGCAAGCTGTTCACCGGACAGCAAAGAATGAAAATAGTAAATTAAAAATTGTTACTTAGATTAAAGTATCCTGAGCATGAAGTCTGCTCCCTCAACTCTCTATTAATGCTAGAGAGGTTTTCTCCATCTGCTGCTGCTTTCAGCCAAGATAAGGAAATACCTGGGAAAAACTGGAATGAACCATGGGGAAGCAAGGACCTGAGCAGAGGCAGGACCATTAGTACTAGATTATATCTGGAGACAAATTACTCTATTCAATTCTGTTATTATTTTATGCTTAGATAGCCTCTAGCACAGTAATTTCTCCCATGCCTCCAGATCATGAAGACACCAGACAACTAATTATGGTTTAAGGTTACTGTCTTTTGTCTAAATCTTTTGGGCTTTAGATGATGATCTGCTCTAATCTCTTGGGATTTATTTTTTTCCCACTGTTCTCATCTGTTTTCTTATTGCCCAGGTGTTGTAAAGGCCACAAATGGCTGTAATCCAACCTCTCTCTTTTTTTTTTTTTTTYTTCCATACAGTAGATTAGGCAGCTCAGATCTCCTACTTTTGCTCTGCTTTGCTGTATGACCTTTTGGAAAATGTAAGGTCCTTTTCCTCCCACATTTTTTTTCCAGAACTTGTGAAATATGCCTAATCCATATTTGAAAAGTGCTTTGAAACCTTTGAAACCCTAAATATTATTTCATTAAACACTACAAAAGACCATAAAGTATTTCAAATGGACAGATCATTTCAGTGGGAGAACTGCAGGTATTAAATCACCAAWGCAGTYCTTTTCTCACTTTTGTCCATTTTGTAGGCAGAAAGCATTTGGGAAGATTCATTTGACTTTSTGGCTCACACTGAATTATTCATTGTTTGCAAGTCAAGCGGGTAATTCACCTTCCTCACACTTCTCAAGCTCAGTGCTAATAAGAAAACCACAAGGAGCAGACTTTGCTGACAAACATTCTCATGTAAACAGCTGTTCTTAAAGGAACACATCATCTCCCTATACACAAATGTTCAGTATTTGACAGCGAATGGCAGGACACCAGKAGATGTTAGACTGACTCAGACTCCTAAAAGCAATGTTCTTTTTCATACCTTTCCAWCTCAATCTGGAATTTGCATTTCTTTCATACATTCAAACTTTCTTCCAAACCTCGCTGACACATGAAAGTGAAAACATTTCATCRTTAAAATCCAGATTCCACTGAGACAGCACACGGCAACCCTGAAACGGAACAAAAAGCCATTTTCTCCCTATGGCAAGTTGTTCACTCCATACAGAGTTTTCATCYTTAGGGATAATTACCCAAATCCAATCATTTATATCTCCTCTTACAGGTTTTGCCCCAGCTAACTTCCAGGAAAAAAAAAAAAAACCACTAGTGTTGTTTTCTATCCTATGCTTCTTTTAGCATACTTTTCACATTCTGRAAATGAGTCAGGGATGTCTCGAATTAGGATGTTCATTCAGAAGGAATAATGAAATTGAAGAAAACAGTCAAAAATTACCATGAAACAAAATCTAGAAGGTTGCAACCAGAAGCTCTGAAACAAAATGAAACCTTTTTTTTTTTCTAAATAAAATAATTTGGTGTTATATTTTTTTTCCTGATAAAGTATTTCAAGTATGAAAATGTAGATTCTACTTCTCTGTGACTCACTATCCACAATATCGGCTGAAGTCTTAAATATAATTTTTCTTTGGGAAAAGAGTAACTACTAGTTGATTGTTGAACGGAAAAATTTTCATAATTTTTCCTCATAACATGCCCTTGTAAAACTTCAGAAAGGACCCTTGAGATTTATGAGACATATACATGCTTAGAGCTGGAAACAGGGAAATAAAAGTTTAACATGGATATTTCCCTTCCTTTTTTTCAGAAAATAAACAGTCCAATAGAARTCAAGGGAATTATTTCAAGAAAAGTTCCAAATGTTCCAAAAAAAAGTAAAACATATTCCAATGCATGTTTTCCCAGGAGAGCATCACCACTGAACATGAAGATACAGTAAACACCATACAAATACATCAGTATATCCTGGCCTATGATATTCAGCATTTTGTCCAAACTCTGTCAGTGACACTTGATGGCCCAAGGGAGAAGAACCATGAGATGGGTGAAGGTTTTACACGAGCTCAGCTTGGTTTTTGAGATGAAAAAAAAAAAAAAAAAAAGCAGCTTTAATGACACTTAAGAGGTTTGTAGAAGGTATCTCATGTTTTTAAGTCACTGTGCAGTCACTGACTAGACTGTGGCTTTTCCAAAGCATGGAGTAGCTAGAGCCAACAGCTCCTGAAAGTCCTTGTTTTGCTGGGAGAAAATGCCTCCAGACATAATAGCCCTGACTTTGGTGGAGCCACAGGGAAGACAAAAGTGATCCAGAAGCTCTGCAGGGCAAGGCTGGCTGAGTGCCAGGGAAAGCAGCAGCCAAACGTGGAAGATGGGCTCAGCACTGAATTTATCATATTTGCTGGATGACAAAACCAAGTTAGATGGCAACAAATGTAATCAATCTCTCCGACTCCAAKACAAAACACAGGGCATCTCCTACTTTGTTTTTCAGGTTCTTGATGCAGACACAAGTATCCAATGTGTCTGTACCTCCTCCAGAGGAGGAATGAAGAGCTGGCAAGGAAGAAGAGAACCAGGTACTAATGCTGAGCATAACACTGCAATGTTACATAACCTGGAGCCTGGCAGTAATCAGCTCAGTGACACCCAGTCTCAGTGAGACCAGGAGCACAATAATAATTAGATCTGGCAATTCTGGTTCTTCTGTGAAGACTTCATGTCTGCAAAGCTCATGGGTTCTTACCATGTATTCCTTTGAATGGAAGTATAATGCTCAGAATCAAGTAAGATAAAAAGCATAAAGACAGACCAATTATCTTTACAAAATATTAAATCTGTACCCATAATAAGRTTTTATTTCTTTTCAGCACTCAGACAATAGATAGCTTGCAATATAAAACATAAAGCTGTACTTCCACAGAAATGTGGTCATTGAGATTTCACTTTTTATAAGCAAAATAGTAATATTGTCCAGAGTCCATTTATGATGGTCTGGAACTGAGACTATAACAATAATTAGGGAAAATATGTACCACAGAGATGTTTAATGCTTCTTAGTCTTTCCATGGTGTTTTGTTCTACCCAGGCCTGTTCTCTCCCTACAGAAGTTCCCAAGGCCAAGAAGCATTTATTGAATTTCAACAACCCATGACACATGAATTAGGATTTTAATTACTACTGGCTATTTTCAGCTGCTAGTGGCTGAAATAGCCATGTTCCAATTCAGCATCAAATAACTACTGCAGCAAGCTACTCAGATACAATTTAAATCTAAACTTTTAATTTATTTCCATTGTATCTCCAAATACTGCAATCAACTTTCTGTGACCTTGTAAACCCCTTTTTGTATTAATGGAGCACATCATGCATACAAGCAATGATTTCACAGATGTATTTAAAACTCCATATTAGTTTCTGAGCTGTTGAGCTGGTGGCAAAAAATATCCCTTAGTACTGTACTTAAGATATGGCATGCATGTTAATGCAAAGCCTCTGGCTCACTCTGTCCATTCTTCCCTACATCTTGCTAAAAAAAACTCTAAACCATGTAGCCTCACCACTGCCAATGCTTGCAAGGCAATATTTAACAGACYTCTCTGAAGATCCAAGGCTGGAAATTGCACGGACAAATAACAAAAGCAAGGTTTGCTCCACAAAACAGAAATTCTCTTCATCAGGCAGGAAACAAGAGGGAGACAGGAAAAGGCAGAGGGAAACTGGGGAGTGACRCTGCAGACAAGAGAAAAGACATCAACAGTAAAGCAGAAGCTTGATGAAAGCCAATTCAGGAATTTACAGGCARCAGAACAGAGGCTGAATGTGGCCAGGTGTCACAACAGGTTTTTCTGTAAAAGTACTGAACTTCCTCATTTGTTACAAGTGGTTTTGAGGGATAAAGCTCATTCCATTGCCTCACCCCAAGTATCATGCTCAGCAGTATGAAAATTATGCAATATGTGGCATGAAGCAACTTCCAGGAGTCACCTGAACCATCCCAGGGCCACTGAGAGAAATCAGTCCCATCTGACTCAGCCATGGTCTCTGTCTAATCCTGTGTTGAAAACACTGACCATGCAGATCCCCAGATCCTGGCAGCACCCAGGATTGCAGGACGTCACTGCTTTTATTTTTAGAAAATTCTACACGAATCTGCACAGCACAGCCTTCGCCTATCAGTCCATTACCCTGCAGTATATTCATTTATATTTTTTTCTAATATAAATAGTTTTAGTTTATCCTGTAATCTCAGTTACACAGTATTTATATAAGTATACATAAAAGACACTGTATAATTGAGTTTGATGTAATTTTGATAGTCTGTTACTTTATTGCATGCAGCTAATGGTGCTTTTTTATATAATCCAGCTATAAAAGATTTCCAGCATTCTTTAATACTGATGTTGATGGATTGGGGTTTTTTCTCCATCTTCCTAGTTACAAATAGAAATAATAGATCAGTTAAGATTAGCTTTTACATTGGGCTGGATATCATTTCTTCAGTAGCAAAGTGTTTGGAATAGTTACTATTCCATACTCAATGGTGGTGAGATACTTAACTTTAGAACTGTGTTGTATATCACAAATACAATATACATATACAGTCCAAATACGAGCCAGAGATGCCACACTAAATCTGAGGAATTTAAACTTAGAAACTGTGAAATTCTGTAGCACATGCTCAACACCCTCACACTGCAGTGAAGGGGACTTCCATGCCAATCTAAGCAACAGCTWAAGTATCTGAGWAACTCCAGGCTTCATCATTTTTTAYTATCAGAAAGAGAGAGTTCTTTTTCTTACAACAGAAATTGATCATGCAACAATTGTGATACCTGAATTAATGAGCAGCTAAGTGCTTTATAACTGTAATCATCACTGGTCAACTACACAAAAAATAGCTGGACAAGGCTTTCAATAAGCAGTTAAATGCAGCAACCATTGCCAGGCAGGAACAGAGTCTACAAAAATCAGGACAACAGAAACAGGACTCCCTCAGATTCAGTTTTCAAAAGGCAGTCACAGGGAATTCACAAACCACTGTCTGCAGTGACAACAATTATGCTATGTGTAGTAGAGTTACTAACAAAACCTGATACCTCACTGAATTTGTGACATTTCRTTTGACATTATCACAGAAACAAACAATTCCATTACTTAAAGACTTATCCTGTAAGTCTCCAGAGGCACAGGAGCACAGGAATGCCATCTTACTTATGTCAGCAGTGCAAGAAGGGCAAAGTAGTGGGAAAACCTCTTTTCCCTTGTTAACAGACACTTAAATCCCCTCTTTGCAGCCCTGATGATTTCTTGTTTGGAACACACAGTTCATACAAGATACACAGCATATTCTCTGCAATTACTTATCTCTGCCCTGTTACCTGTATGACCCTTTATCTGTCCATCTCTGAAGTGCAGGTTGAATTCTGCTTTCCCAGAAACTGACTCTGACCATTTTTTTAAACATTGTGTTGTAATCTCTGTGGCTTCTTTCTTCTCATSTTCTCAGATAATGACACTCATAAACCTGTGTATTTCAATAACCACACACCAACATCTGCAAAGGGTTAAATATCATAAAAGAAAAATGTCCATTTAAGCATCAAATTTTCTCAGCAACAACACACACCCAAGATCAATTATCAGATAACATACAGATGACTAGAGTTCCATCAAGAAAATTGTCTTTTTTTTTTTATTACAATGCTATGAATTAGAAACACRAAATCTTCAAAAATGACCCTGAGCTGTATGGGAAAGCAAAACAAATACAGTTCAAGGTGGTATCAACCTGAAAAGGCCTCCCTGTGTGAACTGGTACAGACTCTTGGAAGCCCTTAAACACACCAGATAAATCATAAGGCAACTTAGGCCAGAAATGATAACCCAAGGATCCATTCATGGAAGTCACTGYCTGTTTTCTGCACAACATGGTTCATTTTGTCAGGATCACTGAGACAAAAATTTTTTCAGCACTTGTTTGCAGTGCAGCTTCAATGAATAGAGTGTAGTTTGGAGGGTGGTTGGGGCTTTTTTTCAGCATTGGAAAGAAGACATTTCCTCTCATGACTTTGCCTTGGCTGTTCAATATTTATTACAGATAGTTAAGGGGAGCTTTTACTGCCTAATGTTCCATTTTYATATCACAAAGGTAACAACAACACTTGTGTAATGCTGCCCTATAGTTTCATAAACCTATGGCAGTTCCAAACTTCTCCTGAGCATAATCCAACCAGCATGCCAGCCCGTGACAACAGATATTACAGCAAAATGCTAAATAGACTTTACTGGGAAGTCTGTCACCTCTGCCATCTGCAGCATGTATTTACATAAAAGAGACAAAAACATGAAGGGATTTTCATCCTGTTTTTCTCCCATCTCTCTGTTGTAACCCACAGCCACATCTCCCTGCACAGAAGAGAAATGGATGGTGAACCTGAAGCCTCCTCTGAGCGAGGGGATGGCAAGTTTTGGGCCTTACAGTCACTCATTTAATGTTTATCTCCACAGAGGTTGAAAATTTTATATGAGTCTGGCATCACTTCTCTGGTGAACTCCACAAAAACCAATCCCTCTACCCACAGAGTCAACAGAAGGATTACAACAGAGAACTGGTCAAATGATGGCCCTTTCTTCTCCTGCTGCCCCTTTGCTTTCAGGAGCAAACCAGCTTTCTTCTCAGATGGAGGAAGCATCTTGCAAGCTTTTATTAGAAATTTCCCAGGAAATGGAAGTCACTAGCACTGGTCAGGAAGCTGAGAAATCAAGATGTGGGGTATGGAGCAGGAGGAAGGACGCCAAATATTGCCATTAAAAAAAAAACAAAAAAACAAAAAACCAAGAAAAACAAACATATAAACTGCTCTTATTGAAAACAAACATATAAATTGCTCTTATTGCTTTAAAAAAAAAAACAAAAAAAAAAACCAAGAAAAACAAACATATAAACTGCTCTTATTGAAAACAAACATATAAATTGCTCTTATTGCTTTGCTCTAGGGATAGAAAATTGTTTGTCTCCAGTAACAGAAGGATGGAGAAACAAGTTACACCTCCACAGCATTTACAAGGATCTGAACAAAGGAAACCTCTGATGGGTCCTACCCCTCGCATCCCCACATCACTGCACTCCACACTGGCTGGAGAACTAGGGAGAACTGAGGAAAACTGGGGTTTTCCTGATCTTATCAGGAAGATTTTCATTTTTGCAAAGGGGAAGATCTGTTGTGGCTCCTAAGGGAGTGAGGCAGGTACTACTTTGGCAGGTTACACCAAAGCTCAAGTCTGTCATTAACACTGCKGGAAAAGACCCTGAAAACTGACTTACATTGCACTGCAATTGCTAAGGGCTGCTGTGCTGCTTCTTCCCAAGCTGCCATCCATCCCTCTTTTTCTCTGCTAAAGATAAACCGTGGATGAAATATTAAGCTTTGGTAGCACTTGACAACCCCCTGCCTGGCATCAGAGAGCACTTCTGCTTTCACAGGTTTAAAGAGCCCAATCACAACAAGCCAGTCACACCAAGAAGGCACGTAAAGGATCACAGGTGAGGAAAGAGATGAAAGATTTTGATTTATTCAATTAAAAGCTTAAGATCCTCTGCATTTACAGCCCCCTTTTTCTCATTGTCCCATAAGMCAAGTAGTTTGGGAGTACTGGGGCACCTGGTTAACCACTCCTAGAAGAAGCTTTGCATCCACCATCCTCAGAATCTTGGATCAGCACAGCCAAGCCTCCCTTTCTAATCCCTTATTGAAATGTAACAATGCCATTACTGGGATGTTTCTTTCCAAGGAAGTCATCATCTGAGTGCCACCCTCACTCTCAGAGGAAGATTTTCATTTAACCTCTCCTCCTTCCACACATCCATATTTATTCCCCCAATAGCAACACAGATCCACTTGCAGAGTTATCAGTAATGGGACTCAGCTYTTCTCTGTTTATTAAAGCTTCTCTCCTGAGTGGGATTAATCTTGGCAGCTGTCTGACAAGAGAGATGATGTGGGAGGAAAATGGTTTTGAAATGGTTTAGAAATGGTTTGAAACTACGTTTCAACTCTTGCTCCATCAGTGGAAGACTATTTATTAACATAAAAATAACCACCAACAGCAAAAATACAGAAATTGCTTTGAAAGGTAACATAATAACCATGTATTCTTTATTTCCTTTTTACTTATGTGGCCACTTTTCAAAATGTTTACATAATAATACAACTCAGGCCACAGCTRTATTTATAATACAGGAGACCCAAAGGTAATTCAGCTTCAAAAATGAAAATTAAGGTGTATTGGGTTTGAGCTAAAATAACAAAATAGAAGTACACCTGGAAATCACAGAAATTTGCAACTGATGCAAAAGAGTCAAAGCAAAACCCTCCAGGAAGGTTCTCYACACCTCAGAGAATCTAATTTAAATAACTAAACATCTCTGAAGATGGTTCTTCAGAACAAAGATTAGTTCTTTCTGGATATCTAGGAATTTAATAACATTCCATTCCCAACTCCTTGACTGCAGTGATGTTTATCACTGCTGTAATGYGTTTAGTGTAGCTCTGAATTATTTTGGTTAAAATATACAGTAAATTTTACACAACACAGCATTTTTGAGCATTTTAGAAGACATGCAGAGCATGGAAATGATGCAGTAATCTGTTTGCATTGTGTTCTGTCATCTATCTTCCCACACTCCTGAAAAACTGACTTAGTTCCTCATGGGATTTACTTGATTAAACAATATTAATTAAGTGAACATCTGGGCTGTTTTTCAGCTAATAATTAAAATTATCTAGGAATTGTAACCTCCTTAAAAGTTAAAAGTATACAGAATAAGTGCAGCCCACTTTCTCACATTTGGGTAGGGCCAAGCAACTCCAGTATTTRCCACAACAGTTCCCAAGAGATTCTTACAGCCCTGTGGTGAAAGTTTTGTTCCTGGCTAGCCTGACAACAGGAACATTTTATTTTTGGCTTCATGCATTAACATATTAACCATGACAGAGCTGACATTTGCTGCWAAGTAAAATTGATTGTAAATGGTCTAGAAGTCTGCCATTACATTTAGAAATTACTTCTGGAGTGAAATTAAGTACTGTCAACACAACTCCTGTTTCCATTTATMCACAAATTTGACAGGAATTTTTATGACTTCTCAAAACTTCACATAGAAAAGAAAAAGGGAGATAAGACTATGATTTTAATTGCTCTCAAATTGTACYATACAAAGCAACTGACCTATATGATATCATAAGAGAGCAAGGATAGTCCAACAGGACAGGCCAGATGAAAAAACGTCATGTTACTCATGGAAATGAAACATTGCTTCATCCCCCTTCCATCTTCCAATCACTAAGTCAGAATTCACACAGGATCATCCTTTTCCTCACATGGGAGGTATTCTCAGTTATTTGAACACAGGGCTTTATTCCCTGAGATAAGGGAGGGAGTCATTGGTATGCAGCACCAGGATRAGGTGGAGATTATCATGAAAAATGAGATTTCACTGCACGTGGCAGAAGCCAACTGGGAGTCTAGAAACTGCAAATATCAGATGGCTACAAAAGGGAACATCTCTAAATGAGAAAGTGTATTCACTTCAGCTGTTCTTAACARCAATGCAGACACTTAGTCTAGAGGTATCGATGCAAGAGCCATTCTGGAATTAGTACAGGAGTGCTCAGACATGTAATATTAGACCGAAGTGAGAATTGGTGGTTTGATACAAATATCACAGGCATTTGCAAATTTTTTACAGGCTTACAGGAATATTTMTTTTCAGTACAGCATATGGACTGACTGCACAATGACTGTACTCAGCCACTACTATTGAATGTTCTCACTTAATTTTGTGCTTTTTCTCTTAAATTTTCTCATGCACTTTCTCACAAATTACTTTAGAGATTGGGTGGTTCAGAAAAAGGGAACACCTCTCAGGACATTAGYKTTAGTACCCACYAATTGTAGATTTTCCYCAGTGATTTATTTTCTRATCACTGCTTTGTAAAGAAAACAACGGAAACCTGAGAATTTTCATTCAAGGCAGGTTGGACAAGTCTCTTCCTCATAACACCTCACCTCTATGTGGTTTCTCTTTAGAGAAGAGGATGAGGAAGAAGTGCCCTAGAGCAGCCAGCTATCAGCATCTGGGAACAGAGCAATGGGGCAGGCAGCACCTGGAACCTGTGTGATTCCCTCATATGGCTGCCAACCACAGAAATTATCACCCATGGGCATCCCAGTGGGACCTGGGCATGGAACCACTTCAAATTTCTGCAGAAGCAGGAAAATTAGGCTGGGAATCCATCAGACGTTTCTTGCTCTGGTATAGCAACAACAGTTATGATCTTATTTAACCTATTTTCCTTTTCTTCCTATTCAAGTCTCTCATTGTCATGTGTGTTCCAATAACACAAATCTGGCAATCCCATTCTGTCTGGAACAAAAGTTTTCCCCCCTCTTTTTCGCTCACAGTGCAGAGAGTTGAAATCTTACTGAACTACTGAAAAATTATCTATTTGCTGTCATGGTATCATTCCTCAGGCTGATCTACTTTCTTTGGGAAGTAAACACACTTTTTGTTCTACCTGCCCTATCTCCAGCCCAGTATTAAACTAGTGTAAAAACTCTGCATATAAGGAAAAGAGTTTTTCACTACTAGCTCACAGCCTTCCACAAAAAGGGGTCTTTTGCTCTTGTCTGAGAGGTTTATGTTTCTGAAAACTGAGCACACAATTTTCAGACTGCAATCAAGAGCCTCTAAAAGAACTACTWAAGTTTGACAGCTCAAACTCCTTTAGTAACYGGTGTTTATAATATTCCCTGAGAAKAAGGTAATCTATGGTGATTGGAGGGAAAGTGCTGCYATTCACACCACAAGGTATTCAGGGCTGGATAACCATGGATAGCAGGATTGATGGACAGGGCAAACAGGAGATGAGCCTTGGATGGATTCTGTCCACATTAAACATTGCACAGAGATGACCTGGAGACCATGGCATCACTGATATTTACTGGAGAGAGGAATGTAGGACTATTTATAACAGTGAAATAAATTCACAGGGAATGTAGGATTATTTGTAACAGTGAAATAAAAATAAAACCTGAGGCTTTTTGGGAAGTGTGTCCATACAGAAGCTACCAAGCTTGAAAGAAGCATGGGGAAAAAAAACCCATAATCACAACCACAGATTCAATCATCACCCACATCTCATAAAAAAAAATGGTCAATGTCACAAAGAGAATTGCACAGAAAGATCCAACACTTACCCTGGAGTCCTTTTCCAGACGAAGCTTGTGTTGRAGGCTGCGTCTTCTCCTGGCTTTAGCAAGACCATTGTGATAAAAGAAGTATCCAGATTCTAAAAAAGGGAGCTGAGTAAGAGAGAGAGAGAGAAAAGAAAAACCTTCATGGAGCTATTAGCTATTAATAAGAATGACAAGAAAACTTTCACCTGTGAAGTGATTCAGGAATCTTCACATGAAGATTTTTGAAGTATTATGCTTAAGTGCCCAAATCACTCTTAAGGATGCCACTCCTAAGTTTTTTTTTTGAAAGATGCACCAAGCAGCATTAAAGTTGCTTCTACAGGTTTACAGTGCATAACTTCACTTGTATACACTCCTTACTCTCTCCACCTTATATTTCAGGTTAACAGTGCCAATATTTCTGGGCACTACAAAGCACAAGAGGAAGCATTCACTATTTCCTGAATAAGCCAAAATAAAAATAAATAAATAAATAAATAAAAGAACTGCAAAAGATCTGAAACTCCAGAGAGAATCCCTCACCAAAAGAGACTTACACAAGTGCTTTGCTGAGCTGTTGTAACACACCCTAACAGGAAGAAATAAAGAAATTAAAAGAGAAAAATACAATACTTGGAATTATAGAAATACCCGCTTATAGAAAAATACAATACTTGGAATTTCTTCTGACCACGCCAAAATGGACCATGCAAAGCATATTAAGGAAACAGACAACTCAGTGTTCAGGTGGGAGCAGTGTTCTGCACCTTAAATGTCCAAGACATTTAAGGAGCAAGCAAACACCTCCAGAGGGCTGCCCATTATTAAACACATTTCTCTCCTCAGGACTGGCAGACAGGAACTGGAAGGCTAATAGACATTTAGCTTTTAGAAGGCTAAAAGAACAGCATCCCAATTCCAGTACTTGACTAGGAAGCTCCACTTGAATCTCAAATTCAGAGCTCTTTCCCCATTTGAACTTAATAGGGACACTCCAGTTGAACATTTAAATCTAAGCAAGTAACTGCAATTTTTCTAACTCAGCTTGTCCTTGTAGAAGTTGAAAAAAGAAAAAAAAAGGTTGGGAAATTATATATTAATGGTGTGAACATTTCAATTTCAAAGGTTCGACCACCCCGCATGTAAAGTTACATTTTAAAAGGTATAGTTTAGAAAAGCTATGACAGCCTACTCCTCTCGTTTTTATTATCTATTCTTCACAATAACATAAACATCTTAGCAGGAGTTCAAAGTTCTTTCCTGAAATACTAAGGCTAGTTTCTAGGTAGAATAGTGGTTGTGAAAACCTGAGCTGAATATGGGTAGAAGCATCATGATACCATAAAACAGATTCTGTTCCTGTGTACAGTTATATACAGTGCACAAATATAAATTGCCTTCCTCAAAATTATCTCTTGTTTCAGTCAATCTATCACTATATCTAGTACAGTTCCACAAACATGTTTTACTGTACATGTGAAGCAGTGTGGAAATAGAGTGTAGTGAATTCTGAGAGTTTAAAATCTGATGATTCCTAAAATGAGTATGCAAGTTTGGGTTTTCTTTTTCTTCAAAGTACTTTGTAATGTTAATTGCAACATTTTCTATCACTGAAATCAAAGCATTTAATTTTCATGTTTAGAGTTTCCTTTTCTATGGTACATAAATGCAAATTAACTTAAAAAAAATCAAAGCATTCTGTTCTGATAAAAGACCTCTTTTAAAGTGTTTATAAAAGGTTCAGATTTAATCAAAATCATTATGGTTCCTTGAAGCTGATCTGCATGGCTGACTGGAGAGCTTTTCTGGGTGAATAATCAGGATAWCAAACTTCAGTTCCATACACGTGGAAAAATACAACAGTTGAGGTAGAAGGAGAAAGGAGAGTATGAAAGCTCACAGTAGAGGCCACAATAATCTCTGCACTTCATAAATATCCTCAGAGTCACAGCTTTGAAGGTTCAAATTCTGTCTGGGTTAGATAACTGTTTTAAAAAGCAGATTTACTAATCTGATCTAAACTTGTGTCCAACACCTTTAACAACCAGGTAATCAGGAATTTACACAACCCAGAGTTTGGGAATAGATCTGGCTCTCCAGGAAAAGGCCCTTCCCCCATATTAGATACCTTACTCTAGGCCTCAAAAACATGCAGGGGAAAAAATCTAAATAGGCAGATCAGTTATAGCTTGAAATCCATCCTWTTGTGTTAACCATTACTGCCCTTTGCTCCTGTGGCCCAATTACCCCTCTAATTTTCTCAGTGAAATCRGGCTGCTTTTCTTCCTTTTACCTCAGTATCAACCATTAAAATCAATTTCAGTCAAATATTGATCTTGATGYTCTCCCATTAAGGATTAGTCTAAGCAGTTTTGAAGATGTCTGGAAATACATAAGAGATTTATTTTCTATACATGGTTAGTCTCTAGTGCCTCTTAGCATGAAGCAATATATTATATAGTAASCTTTTAAAACTGGTGTATTCAAGTCTGACCATGTGCAATTAYAATTAGTACAACAATGACCAGATTTACAAAGTCATGAATAAGTTTTATTAAGACAATTCCACTCTTTCCACAGTTACCCCGGTAATCTTAGAGGAACATGGGTATTTTACAGATCGAATAGTTTTTCACATTGAATCAATTAAACCTGGAGGGGGACACACAGGAAGGCAAGGCAGTGAGTCAATACCTGAAAGATTACATGATCCAGCACTGTGGATTATGAATAATTAATTGCAGAAACCAAGTAATTTTCAGGAAGAATCTAAACTCTGCAGTAAATCCTTGAAATTAATGAATTTACGCGTTAGAGAAAGGGCCTAAAATGTCAGGCTTTGATGAGGATTTTGCACTGAATTCTGTGAATATCACAAGAAATGACTGAAGCCTTCAGTTCTGAGGGACTCCTGCTACTGAGCCAGTAATTTTTTGGCAGCAGCCAAATGGAGGACACAGGTAGCTCACAGCAGGATTTATATTTTCACTATCAGCTACTCCAAGAAGTTTCCTCTGATGTGAAGCTCCAGGARAAGAGTAAATAGTAAAATGAACAGTACATACAATGAAGTGAAATGAAACCAGAAGATCTCCTGAACATAAAGACTCTGAAGTGTCATGGGCCATATCTACTCTGTAATGTTGTAGTTGTAAAGCTGAAATTATATTGGAGTAAAATTCCTMTTCTGGCAGCAGCAGGCTCGGCATGTAACATTGAACAATAATGAACTCAGCCTGGTGGCTCAAGTTCTTTCTGTGAGACAAAAGCAAAGCTTTCTACCCTCAGAGAAAGATYAGTAATTAAGTAAAATAACTAATTACTGGAAAGCAGTTTAATATTCAAGTGAGGAGGATTCTTTSAAATTAGAAAAGGGCCTACTTATTGCCTTGAGGMATAAATATTGTCCATTACAAAGCAYGACTTTTAGAATCCCAGGGATTACAAGCACTTCATTACTTGCAATATTTGTATAAAAGTACTGGTGAAAAATACATACAAACAAAACCAGAATCACAAATACAAACCAGCAAGTAGAGCAAAACATTTTATATCCACCTGTCTCTTTCTTTTTTTTTCACACTGGCAGCCTCCTCGTGGTTATTAATAATACTTTCTGAATAAAAAATGGAATCTGTTTAACCCCCTTCCTGAAAGAATGTGGAACAGAAAATAACTCTTAAAAATTCAGTGCTCAACTAAATGGAGGAAAGAAAAACTCTTTCAATGGAAAAGGCTTATTTGAAAGCAAAATAGACTTGATGATTGACTCTTTTCCAACCTTAACGATTCATGACTCTATGAAAATGGCTAGAATGTACCATTTGGTATAGAAAGAAGTAGGAAAAGCTTCATTTTGTGCACAGYTTTAGCCCCAATACATCTGAGTTGTCTTAGCTGTTCTCAGGCTGCTGCTCAACCACAGAAGTTGAGGTAAAATTATTATTGAAATAAAAATAAGTTCAATTCGTGGTTCTCATCTTTCCTGTGCTCTCATCCTTACATATTACAGTCTTTCCCCAGCAAGCAAAGAGAATGACTGTGCTGCCCTGGGTGCCACTGCTGGGAGACACAATTCTCCCTTTGCCAGGCTCAGGCATTGCTCCTGAGAGCAGCGTTGAAAAAAGATAATCCACTCTGAGCCCTCAAGGGCTCTTAGAAGGAAAAATCAGGTACAAAGTAGCCTTTTCCACAGAGATACCTGATCTAGGATGGGGCAGCACACATGGGTCCCTCAGAGCTGATGGCTCCCAACTTGTCTACTTGACACAGAAAACCAAACTGCCCTTCTTTCTTGGTCTTGCCTTGAACAATAYACACAGTGACACCAGATGCAGTTTCACCCGTCACAAAGCAAAGGAAATCAGGATCAGCCGCAAAGCAGTGCAGAAGGTTCAAGAAAAGCCCCAGAAAGATGAGAATCACATAATGCTCCTCATTCTAAAACTGCAGCAACTGAGGCCACCATGGACAGAGCTAACACTGAAAACAAGCAGCAGCATCTYCTGGCCAGAAAAGTCCATCTAGCAAAGGTATTATGAAGGAGCAATAAATTCTTAAGAAAATGCTCAAGTCTAATAAAGTCATTGGCATCAGTACTTCACGTGGCTCTGGAGAGGTCCAGCATTCACAGACTGTCACCAGTATAAAGAGGTAACAAATACAATGCAATAATAAAGATGAACATCTGTTCTAAGGCTTATCTTTAACATCAAATTTCACTGGCCCCTTATCTTCMACATTTCATTTTACTGACTCATTGCAGAGCTCTGTCTACACACATTGTGCATTGGTGCCTACAAAAAGCTTTAAAACAACGTGTATTGCCCCGTCTTGTTTTAATGGGAATTATCTCTGCCCAGCCTTCCTTTCACAGTGTTTCACATAATGCAGAATCCCTACAGCACACTGCTGGTTTTTGTGCATCATTTCCAATAATTTCTCCCCAARAGTGTAATATTCTAAAATCATTTTACTTGAATATTTTGTTAAGGTTCCTCTCCCGAGTTACTAGTGGGCACAACAGTCTGCAACAAATTTCTTTTGAGCAAAATCATTTATAAATGCAAGCACAGGGTGATTTATAGGAATTACCACAGGGTTCCCTTCTTTGGTGATCAAAATYACTGTCAGTGAATGGGATTCATGGAAAGCCCTCATTCAGTCAGGATGAAAAAGACCCTCCCCAGGGCTCCTTGCTTGCCTCAGTATGAATATGTGGCCACTGATATGAGGTTTCAAACAAACACTGATGCTAAAGGAAAAAAAAATAATAATTTTTTTAAGTTGTTTGTTGTTTTTAAAGTGTAATACAAAACATCTCTCCCCACAGAGTCCAAGTTCTGCCCAAGCATCATTCCTGTCTTTGAAAGGAGCCATAAATAGKCACAGGTAAGCTCTTTCATCCTATTACTGCTCATTAATTACACCAACAGAAAATATGACCTAAACCTGGTACAAATAAATTTATTTGGAGCGTTCCCAGGCCTTCCAGGCCTCAGCTCTCCAGTTACCATTATAAGTGAAGCACAACAAAGTGCCTCACAGCAGAAATTAGAAATCTATTAGGAACCTTTTAGAAACATTTTCATCCCAGTTTCACCAAATGCACTGAGGATGTTTAAAAATACTCAATATAAATTTTTAAACTCTCTCTCATTTTCCCTCACTCTAATTAGCATTAGAAATCATTTCACTTTTAAATACAGAGATGGAAGCCAAGTCTGAAGTCAAAAGCACTCACTTTAGAGAGAAGGGCATGTAAGAGAAGAGCCAGCTAGAAACACAGGCAGCCTCAGGCACCRAAATAACACAGAACAAAGCACGAACAAGAAAGGATTAATTCAAACACTGGTAGAGAAATGTGAAATAGCACACAGGACTAAAGCTGCACCAGAGATCAGCCAACATGAATTCCAGCCCACTGTGTCCTCACAGCTCCAGGCAAGGATTTCACACTTTCTCTTTTTTCATTAGAATGTTTTAAGTGCTCTGAAGGCTAAAAATACAGATCTCAGGTGGAGTCAGGGTTCTGCACAAGCTCCAAATAGCCCTGAAAACTGGAACAGTCAGGTCTGAGTGCCATGATTCAGTCTTTCCAGCTCAGTTCTTATTGCACCTGTGTCTTCTTCAGCTGCCTCCACCAAAGCCTGATCTGCTTCTCTTGGCAAATCCAGCAGGTGGARGTTTTATAGCCATACCTTCAACACTCCCAAAAGGTACATTTCATATGAAAACATCCTCAGATCATCCTTGTGAAATCAACCCATTGACACAAAGTGAAACATTCTCCAACAAATTAATTCATAAATGCCTGACCTGGACATTTTCACACGTTTTCAACTCTGTTTCATATAAATATCCAATCATCTCTTAAAGGAATCAGCAACAGGTGGTGGYAGTAAGAAGGGACCAAGACTAAGTAGAGAGATACAAAAATCAATTGAAATATTGTAACACACATGATAATGAGGACACCTGTTAGTTACTTAGAACATTGGTTATCATGTAAGAATACAGCAACCCTCCTTTAAAAGTTCTATTACATCTTTCTCAAGCAAGCAGTTTCCAATGGTTTCTGAAAGGTTTCCTCAACCCTACAGCAAAATATCTTTTCCTCTRGAAACAGTATAAAGCCAAAAGGGATATCCAAAACCTTGCAGAATATATGCATTTTTATTTTGTTTTATCCAAAAACAAAGCCTCTTGCCTAGTTCCTCTTGCATGCAGCAAGAACAAGGTTAACCAGCCTTCTCAATAGCTAGACATGAGGTATTTAATAAACACCTGCAAGTAAATGAAGGAAACTGAACAGGTTGTGGACTGCTATTACAATTACATGTCCAATCTGCCCATGTGGAATTCATATGAATGTCCTGTAAAATTCATGGCAAAAGAAAAAGAGACACTTTCAAAGCATGATTTATCTCACTCATCTGARGAGACCATGTTAAAATACACACAGAGCTGAGCCCCAGGAGCTCTTTCACTCCAAACTCTGTGAGAGAAGCACTGCTGGTTTTGTTCAGGTAGATAAATTCTGATGTTAAATGGCCATTCTCATTTTCCCATCAGTTTTGCTGTTACATTACTACACCCAGTGCTTCCAAGCACTTACAAAACATTACTCCACTGGTTTTGTTACAAGTTTGTGATATTCGGATTTTGATCTGCAATTGAATGAATCACACAGGTGTAACATCTTATTGTATCTGTATCACCATCAAGTTTTTCACTGAAGAGCTCGATCCTACAAGCACATGAAGTCATCAGTGACAAGARTGTGGATTTGCTGATAGTTTCATCAGTGTATTGGAGAAGCCATTTGAGGCTTTTAAAATGGTTACTGTAGTTTATGGGAATGGATCTGTGCAGTTTAGAGAATTTTATCTGTTTACTGTTACTCTCCAGTAACTGTAAATGCCATTACCAATTATACCACATGCCCTGTTGAAAGCAGAATACTTCCCAGATTTTGAAGTGAATGATGTTGCTTATATCAAACTGGACTGAGCTAATCCAGATTGTCATTACCTGGAGCAGGCAATTATTATTGTTTGGCTGACAGGTGAAAACTAAGGCTGAAGTGAAAACTAAGCAATCAGCATTATGTCCTCTTACAAAAATGTAGTATGTGTGTGCAAGAAGAGCACCTCTGTCAAGMCCTGGGCACCAGAAAAAAATTCTGGAGCTCAGCACCAGAAAGGTCACTGGGAGTATCTACCAATTGTGTTGTCATTTCTAGCAGCAAKAGATGACCACTGGGAAAAGGAAACAGCCCCTCCAATCATTCATCTATGCAGCTCTCTTAACAATTACACAAACAACAAATAAACATACATATAATTTAGAATAATTAAGTAAATATGATTCCATCAGAAGGTAAATCGATTAAATTTTCTTAAAGCAGGTATGTGTAACACAAAATGGGTTTTTTTTTCACAAATTGGGAGAATTTGACCAGACTGTTAAAACAAAACAAAAACAAACCCCTAAACCTAATTAAAAAAAACTATAAACAAACAAAAATGAGAATAAAAAACCCAACCAGAAATCAGACTCCAGACATTCTTTAGAGACAGTCTGTCAGTACTTGACCCAGTTAATAACCATAATTCATTTATCCTGAGGCAGTCAGTGCTGTAAGAATAAAGGAGAAGGGGGGAAGGATGGTAATCCAAAAGTGCCTTTACCAGTTCTACATTTTATTAACAAAAGTGAATAAACCCTTGGCTGTAAGTGTCTGTCTCCTGCTTGGAGCAATGGAGCTCCTCAGGGCATCCTGTCGCTCTTTCAATCTTCTGCTGTGTTTTCAAAGCATGTCTTAAGAGGATAATACTTTGTAAAAGTTTTCACACCTCAACCAACCTTCCCTCCAGGACCATTGAACCCCTGACCATTTCCTTTGCTATTTCCCTCTCTGCTCTTGCTTCACATGGTAGCAGCTCTGCTGTAGGATAGAGCCAGGATAAAATTCCAGAAGATACGAGTTTCAGCATCTCCTAATGTTGGAAGAATCTTGGGCAACTAGAGCTGTAATATTCTTGTTTCAGTTGCCTCCCATGTAAAATGGCATACTCTTATAAAAGAGYCTGTCATGTTTGACAGTGTTTGTGGCACTGCCCAACCAAAGATATGATTGGATAGGAAGACTTTTGGGTGGCTGTCCCATGGAGCAAACAGCCAATGGGTGTTTAGCCYGGGAAATTTAGGGTMTAAATGAACACAGCTTTTGAAAATGAATGGAGAAGTAGGATTTCATTGAACCAACAAAGAGTCTGTGTGTTCTGTTCCCACYATTGTCACAAATGGCCATAMCCGTATTGGGACATATCAGGCARCAAAGCAAAAGGAATACACAGCCACATACAAGCACTAGTTTAATTATTTTATTTATTGATAGGATTAATTTAAATAATGYTTGCACAGTACTATAGAATATGGCAAAACTCTTCACTGTATAATGCCAAGTGCCAYTGCAAACATATTAATGGGTATATCTACACACATAATATATCTGTGAGCAATCAGGTACCTCTCTAGCAACAAGTATTTGTTAAATGTTGTAATCTATTTAATCTACATACAATGGAAATCTCTTCTTCCTATCAGTACATCTTCCATAGGGAAAACTCATAAGCAACAGTTGGATTCAGTTAGAGTCAAATTTAAATGGCCATGGCACACTTCTGAGCTGGATCACTATTGCTGGCAGCAATTAGCACTGCTTACAAAAGGCTGCTTTGCCTCACTCCTGATTTATAACCCACCTCTCCTTTTCAGCATGTAGCCAAACAGGCTGGCTACTATTGTCACTCAGGAGCCTGGTGTCACATCAGCTCCAGAAACACAGGGATAAAAGCCCTGAGCTAAAGGTTGCTATTTTAAAAACAACATTAAGATGCAGTGTGCCCAGACACAAATTACTGGTGCTTATACCCCACGGATAAAGAAAGGGCAAGACACTGCTGAACACTGAGATCCTAAATTTCAATACAGCACTTCAGCATTACTTTTAAATCTACATTCATGTAACAAATAAAACGTAACACACATCAAAATGTGTGCAAGTGCTCAGCTCATGCAGCACCTAAAAGCAGAGTCAGGAACTAAAGCTCTAATGAAGTAGGGCTACAAGAGCAACTCAGAGCAAAATTAGTTGGTTACTGACAAGAGCTGCTCAAGAAGGCACAGAAGGTGTGAATTACTCTAATGCAAAGATGCTGGCCCTTACCAACACTTCAAGATCTGACCCCTCTTGCAATTCAAAATGTTTATCCTTTTCGTTTTACTCTGTGTGCTGGGCTGCCAAGCAAGAGCTGATAGAGAAAGTGTTTTACAGGGAGGACTCTGTTGTTACAGGGCACTGAACAAGTCTTTCAGTTGACAGAGGAGTCATTTTCTGGAGAAAAATACGTGCTTTATGGGTGAGAAACTAATGGGCAACAATTAGAAACAAAACTGTGACATTAAAGGACAGAAGGAAAGGAGGGTCMCACTGTTTCTTCTTTTAATATATGGTAATATGCTGGAGAAGAGCAGCTTCAAAAAAAAACATTTTCAGCAGAGTCAAGGTAAAGAGAGCATTTAGGGACACTGCTGTTTTCCTTATTTCTGTAAAGTTTCTTGTTCTGCTAGGAGAAAGTCACAGACATTAATCCCTGCTACTGAAAGATCAGGTCAGAGGCAAATCCTTTATTTATGCCACCATGACCTGGAGAGAGCTCCTGTTGGCTCCTGTACACAACAGCACAGTGGCCACTTCATAACAAGGAGSAACTGCTCTGAGTGGGGTCAAGAGCTCTGTAGTAGCCAGCAGAAAAAAGGATGGCTCAAACCTAGCAAAAATGATAAGAAAGGAAAGCAAACAGCCATGCCACCTCTTCCCCTTCCTCCCAGGACCTCCCTCACTGACCTTTCAGGCAGCTCTGAAGTCTTTTATTACCAATTAATAAATGATGGAAGTTTATTGCTGGCAGAAATTGTTTTCAGTTCAGTATGTGCTTACATGTTATCAAGCAAGGAAAATGTAGGGTTTTACTTGACCACTCAGCATTCCAGCCTTTAGAGCCTAAAACACCTGTTTCTCTACCAAAGTATAATATATTTAACACGAATAATATATGTTGAGTAAGAAGCGAAAAAAGGGGATTTTACAAAATCACATTGAGTGTTTTAATCTCTATAAAAAGAAAAAGATCCACTCGCTTTTCAGGTTTTATTCTGAGCTGTATCTGAATTGTATCTTAATGGTTTTATAAGTAAGAGATGGAAAGTACATTTGCCTGTGAAATTTGGAAGTTTAAATGGTAATTTAAAAAATTGAAAGATGGAAATGCTGCCAAGATGATGATGTCACCATTCACAACTATCATTCCATCAATGTTAGCAGCCARTTCTTCCAAATTTGCAAATGTGTCCCAGTTCCGATTTTTGATACTTYACCCAAATTCTGAACAGACAGTTCCACTTTACAACTGGCCAATCATAACATCTAAATAGCTAAATTCAGTTGCAACACAGTTCCAGAATTAATTGGTACAGGGAAGCACAAGGTCCCCATGGGACTGGTGGGAATCCAGCAGCCATGGTTATAGCTAATTCACCATATCTTGGCTGCAGCTAAAAATCTTAAAAATAAGATTTTACTGCACTTGGTGTTGCACAGTAGGTGACAGAGACAGTACTCACCCACAGAGCAGATTTCAGAATCACACTCCTCCACCTCACTGGCTTTTCTAAAGAATGAGTAGGCAGAAAGAAGGATCCTCTGTCATCAGGAAAGGGGAGGCTATATTCCACTTCTTTTACTACCCATACAAGGAGGAGATTTACCTCTTTGAGTCTAGTTTGGTATCCAACAATCATCTGAAATAGTGCAAATTTCTCWACTTAATAATATTTAAATATATACTTGGTGGATTTCAGGTTTTCACAGATTGGTTCTTTGGAGAAAGCAGCTTTGACATATTACCAGGTATTATTCATCAGGTAAGCAAATAATCTCGCTCAGTCATGAGCATCTGGGACACATTTGTCAACAGGTTTGATGTAAACACTGAGGTCACTATCTCCATTTGCTTTCTGTGGACAAAGTAGTTAAGAATGTAATATCTGCACAGAAGTTTTATTTGAGAAGGTAGGTAATACACGACAATGTCCCAGTTCACTCCTTGAGAAAGAACTGTCACTACCTAATTAATTTGCCTACAATCCCAGTGTATAAATGGAGAGAGTGGCAAAACTCATAATTTCTTCTTTAAGTCCAAGCTCCTGCTACTTGCTGAACACAGCCAGATTTCAGCTGAGTTACACTGTTGAGCTACTGTCAGAAATCCATGACCAAACTGTATTTCATCCAGCATGATAAACTGTGTGTCATGACCACTCAATTTCACACAGTACACACAGAATTCAGCACTGGGACAGCGCTTTCTGTTCCAAAGCATGGCCTAAGCCTGCTGAGCTGAAATTAAACTCCATTTCAGCAGCACAGGGTTTGCTTTCTCAACTAACTCACAAGAGTTAAATGCAAAACTTGCCTTGATTTACAAGAGCAATGCCAACAGACTGTATTTGACAAAGAGCTGAGCAGTTCAGCTTCCTCCTACCAGAGGCCATGGAKGGATGGAAGTGCTGGGCTGCTCACTGCAATATTTATAGCCACCATGCAGCAGCATCCTGTAGAGACCTGACCCATTTAATTATCTGAAGAAGTTGAAAGTAAAAGGAAAAAAAATAAAAAGAACAGGRTTTCTGATGAGTGCAATAACATTGCAGAACAAGGGTAAATTTTAGATCTATTAACAGCACTGAATTTGCTACTACAGCTCACATAGAAACTATCCACCCATACTGTGGAATTGCACAGAAGCATTTCCCAGCTACAATCTTTTAGTAAGAACTGGCAGAATTTATCATTGATTTTAACATTTTGGTTTGATTGCCAGATCACAGAATTTTGCATGAGCATGGACATTTCTCAGAACTTACTAATGGAAACTGTCTACCAAATAAATTCCACCTATGTTTTGGCAACTACTTTGCACCTGCTTTATTGTAAGGATTTGAAACTAGAGTTGCATGTATATTAATATTAATTGAACAATTCCATAGATGGATGAGGTTAAGGGTCACATGCAAACTTTTGCTTGGTTACACTGTAAAGTATTACCAGTGTAACTATTCCAGGAAGTTCTGGAAGCTCTTTTTTTGTTGTTGTATTTGGTTGGGTTTATTTGTTTGGTTTTTTAAATCAATGTTGTCTTACTGTTAAAAGCTCCAGCTGAAATTAAATTTCTACTAATATCATTCTGACTTGGAATGAGTTAAACATGTCAGTACTCCTACACTGACAGCAACAGCACTGCAAAACGAAATATAATGTAAATAAAAAGTAGCAATTGCACATTCCCTGTTGGGGTACAGCATCGAAAAAAAAAACCAACCCCAAACTAAAAAAGAACTGCACTTGCGATGCAGTTCCTAGTTCTCTGCCACATGTTCTATTTTGCAAATGGGTCCAAACAATATGGAATAAACAAAATKATTAATCCAGGCATCTTTATAAATAGCCAGAATTTCATACCTCTGTGTTCACTGTAGTTCAGGAAACAAAACAAAAATATGTAAAGGTAAGGTTTAATCTGCTTGTTTTGCCATGAAACAAGTACACCACATATTCAAAACAGTAATGGAGCAATTACAGTGGGTATCCAYAGTAGGGGAGACTGACCTTCATGTTGTACACTCAGACATGTGTAAAATCTGACAAGGTAATTATTTTATAGCTCAGACAGAACACTCACCACCAGCAAACAACCTGAGAAGGAGTTTTATAGAATCTGGGTTAGGGATGTAMTTAAGCCTGTGGTTTACAGATCTTCTTGATAATTTACAGCTTTCATGTGCATAATTGATTACATTTAACTAACCAGGGCTTTTTTTGTTTGTTCCAAGTTAGCCACTGTTTGCTCCTGGAGCTGTTTATGCATCCAAGACAAAACACAAAATAAATTTTTTTAACAAATCAAACCAAAAAAAAGCAACATTTCCAAAGAAATACAGCATTTACACATATGAGGCAATCTCACTTCAAGTACAGGAAAATTCTTATTTAATTCCATTAACATTTTTCTCAAGTGTAAATAGAAGTGAACAGGCCTTTCCTTTGTGTCTAATGCCATGCCTGGACTCCACCAGCAAGGAAAGCTGCTCTTTCTCCATCTACCCAGTTACTTTCTCCATGTGTTTTTCTGGAAAAGGGAKGTTTACACCACCATCCAGCAGTGTACCTGCCCACAGCAGGATCCAACCTTTCCTGCTACTCAGATGTTTTTTCCCCCTTATTTACACATATCAGGATGCAAACCCAAAGTGTTTGCTGCTATAGTGAGATAGCCTCTTGAAATCTCTGCACAATTTGCATTTGCACAAAATTTACTGGTTTTTTTTTTTTTTGTTTTACTAATACTGCAACAGTGAAATCTAGAAAATTAAAGCTCTCAGCTCTCAGAAATTTTACATTGTATCCTCTGTGTCTAAGAGGTTTTACTATTTCTATAACAAGGGAATGCTTTTGCAAGCAAACATCCTTTCCTCTAGACCGGCATAAAACACAAAGCAAATAAATTATTAAACACATATTAAYGCACAGAAACACTGCATTCTGAGGCTCCATCTCCAGTCCTTGGACTCCAGCCAGCCCATGTAGGAAGGTCTGAGCTTTCTGCCTCCTCTTTACACGGGATGTTCCATTGTTTCAGCATCTGTTATCTCACTAAATCTCTCCTACACCCTCCGTGCTGCCTTTACCTGGCCACACTTAACACTTGTGCGAGCCCTTCATTAGCAACACATGAAAAGGTAGCACAAGAATGTTTATTTGTGAAGTCTGGACCACCCTCCATATGCACAAATGGGCTGGTAAATACATGTGCACACAGGAGCCTGGATAAGAATTTGCCTTTCCTTTCTTTGTTGCTCCAAGCRTAGGTAATAGGGGGAAAAGAAAATTACATATATATATGTAAATACACACATCTACAAACACACATCCAGACCCACATCCACAAAAAGCATTTTTCACCAGTACTGAATCCCATCTGTCCATCACAGTGAYTCCTGTGCGTGCAGAAGCATAGCCTGGCTCCTTAAATATGAAGCAAGGCAAACATCTATTTTTCAGATTTAGAGGTTGATCTGCACAGGAGGGCATTTAAAGGCTTAGTGTGTTCAGCCCAGGATGAAATGTTCAGGATTCCTGACAGAAATCCCTGCAAAGAGCTCCCAAGGCTGCAAATCATTATTCTGCCTCATGTCTGCCTTCTACACCACATCAACTCCCACCTCAAAGGCTCCCAGCCTAAATGCAGAGAAGTGAGCTACTGCAACAAGAAATACAGCTTCTTTACCTGTTAAGTTTTGCTTTTGATAAATCTGTATTTATGCAATGTAAAGGAAAAAAAAATTGAACACTCCCAGGGTTTGATCAAGAAATTACTGACTCCACAAAGCTTGGTCCTCAACCAGCARCCTCCTAAGCAAAAATAGGAAGCAAAGAAGTCACAGCTGTGAGATGTWAACTGAATTTTGTGAGATTTAAAGAGAGAAGAGATCAGGTGATACATCAAGGGAAAGGGTGCCCAGCTTTGGGCAACATAAACATAAAACTCTCCATGTTTTGAAATMCATGTTTGGTTCTTATTTTAAAATTTGAGGCCACTGAATGCTAATTGTTTAAAACYCTTCACCTCAAAGGTACTAGAAGCAGAATATTTAGCCTTTTTGTTATGGGGGCATTTTACGGATTGTCTCAGTCTCACTGTTGATGAAATGGAAAGAGAGGCCTGAACTCTGACTCGAATGGAAGACCTTTCCAAACRCATCTTCCAACTGTCCTTGTTAGAAATTAATTAAGAGTTGCAATGCAAGGTGAGAAAGCAGCTTTTTTCAGCCAGCATTAAGAAATATATTCCAGTAGCAACCATAGTAGAAGGCAAATAAAACAAATAGGGGGYAAAAACACCAAACAAAACCAAAAACTTGTTCTATTTGCARTTCTCACAAYATTACGGGGGCATTCTCACAATTCCYRAATGCTCAAAGGTAGTAAGACTAACCATTTTAAGAAAAAAAAAAAAAGTTTTACCACAGTATCTGTTTCACCAGGAATACACAGAATCAATTTTGGCAGGTAAAAATGGTTTGAAAAATTGCAAACATAAGAAATAAAACTCAAAGAGCACAATCAGCGTTGCAAAGAGGTTTGAATTCAGGATTAATTCAGGGAAGATTTAAGAAAAACTGACTAGTGTTTATGACACTGACTCACTTTAGGATTCCAGACCTAAATATAAGCTACCTGTTTATGTAAGCACCAAGCCYTTCTTAATCAATTCATCAAGCACTGAATTTAAAGCACACATTTAGCCCACCTGATGTCTTGTAGTGGTTTCAGAATGATAGTAGGAAGCACAGCCAAAGAATCAATTAGGAAGCACATCTTGCAGTTGGTAATATTAATCTTAAAGGCAATGCTCTCTTGTATATTTCTGCAGAAATCTGCTATTTGTAAATGTAATATGCACTTGCTCAGAGATTGCTTGTTATTGGGTAAAAAGCATGTGCAGTAAAAATACGTAATTTAAAAACCAGCTCCCATAAAGTTATGTTAAAAAGAAATCTGTGATACCCTAACAGGCAGAAAAGGGTCTTTTGCACACACGTCCTGAAATCTAAATTCACAAACACCAAAAAAAAAAAAAAAAAAAAAAAAAAAAAAAAAAAAAAAAAAAAAAAAAAAAAAAAAAGCAGAATCTGCACTGGGAAAATCCCTGCACTGAAATAAAGGTGATTATTTTCAGACAATGATTCTTCCCCAATATGGGTAAAGTTAACCAGATTTGTTTAAGTAAATAACTCAATATATCATCCAAAGAGCACGTCATTGGAATATCTAAGCGATCACTTCTCCTTGTGGTGTGATTTGGAGGGGGGTGGGGAAGGGTGGTGCTGATATTTTTTGAATATTTCATTAGACAGCATATCTACACAYGGTACTTTCCCCCGAGAGTTTCCTTTCCCACTAACAGCTCTGTGCTTCTGTACTCATGGTCACGTTCAACTTTCTGCACTGCCGTTATTGCCATGAAAGCTGAGTCTGCAGACTGTGAGCTGCTAGACAAGCCTGATGATAGCAAAACACAGAGGAGACTCTTCAGCAGCACTGAGGAGCCACAGGCATAAATGGCACAAGCTTTTATCAGCGGCCAACTATCACCACCAAAGCCCTGTTAAGAATGGAGATTGCTATCAATCTCTCATGGATTACCTTCCAACACAGCCAGCAAAATGTCAAACCCTGCCAACTTTTCCTCTTCCCTAAAATTACCMCCTTGTAGAAAGCAGGGTGCTATTTCCTCTTGTGGAGAAGGGGTGGGAGGTTTATTAGGTTTTCAGGGACTGGGGTGGTATAACCCAGAAACCTTGAGACAGCATGTGCTGAGTACAGGAGCCACTGCAAACACCTGCTGCCCTATGCCACGAGTGCACACACACATCACATCCATGTCTCTTCCCCACTTCGATCACAGGATCCTTTGAAAGTATCTAGCAAAAAGTCATGAGAAATTGAGCTGTTCAGGAAAGCACCATTCTGTCCTGGTAAGGCCTTATCAGTCAGAGAACCCCAGGATAGGAGGGAAGGAGCACAGTCAGGAAGCAACCAGAAGAGGGAAAACTGTTGACCAAAATGCTGTATCCCAATTTCATATAACAAAACTTAATCCCCACAATGAATCCTCTCCCAAATGTATCAGCATCCCAACCTTGTCACAATCAGCACTGTGTGCCTAAAACAAAAGCATCTTAGCAGCAGCAGGAGTTAGCTGTGGTCACAACAACAATGATCCTGCCCTCATTTCTCTAACAAGCTCCCACTGGAGTTGAAATGAGGCAGCCTGAAGGGAGGGAGTCACACTTGATATGCTTTTTCAGTATTTATTTTTAAACCGAGGTTTAAAGCCCTTTCACTCATGCAAGTTCAGGGTGCTATTATCATTTATCTCCTTGGATGCAGGACCAGGCTGTCATTGCATAACTGGCAGGAAAAGAAAAAAGACCGAACAAGCAAGCAGCAAGACTCACAGCCCACTTTCCTTCTACACTCCTTCAAGCAAGTCTGCCAGGACTTATATTGACCAGGGCACTCTATCAGCCTCTCCTTGGTTTCACACCAGGTCTTACTGTACCCTAAAATATTTAGAGGCCTAATTATTATTTGAAGGGGAGAGATTTCTTGCAGAGCCAGACACTCTAGGAGCCAGGAGGGGACCTGCCACTCTGGTTATGTYTGATTTCCTAGGACCTCTGGAGAGAAAACAACCTCCAGTGGCACTTGAAGTTTCCCAACTTACATTCACTAATGAAAAGCATTGATTGCTTATCATGCTTAATATTAAGCAGTTTCTTCACCCTAGGGTCATCTTATTTTTCTATAAGAATAACAGGGATATTAAGAAGCCACCAGCTTCGCAAACTTGAGTGTCAAAMCCCCTGTGAAATCTTCTATTTAAATTGCGTCCATGGAGATGAAGCTTTCCATTTTTCCTAAGTGCTCCGAGCGGCTGCAGCCGCGCTCGGGAAGCCCTGGGCGGCAGCCCCAGCCCCGCAGGATGGGAGCTCCTCCATGGCAGGATGTTTACATAGTAAGCCAAAAGGCACCGAGATACCATGTGGGAAACTCGTCTGTGTCTCCAGTCCAAGAGCATCACCTTGCTGGGCCGATGCCGAGCACCACTTGCCACGGCTCTTGGTGCCGCTGGGGAAGCGGGGATTAACGCGAGGACAGCGGGACGCGCTCCCGCAGGTGAGCGGCGAGCAGAACCGCGCCGGGGCTACCCCCGGGATGCCCACGGGATGCCCACGGGATGCTCAGGACACCGCTCGCCCTGAGCCCAAGGTGAAGAGCGCAGCAGCGCTGCCGCCCTGCGCGGGGGGCTTACCTTCCGCACCCCGCCGAAGCCGTGCTCCGCCGCTACGCGCTCGGCCTCCGCCTGGCCCCCGCCGTTCAACTCCACCAAGAAATGGTTGGTGTAGACGGCTCCGCGGGCCGGGGCTCCGAGCAAGTGCAGGAGGAGGAGGAGGAGGAGGAGGGAGCTCCGAAGCAGCGGCGGCCCCGCCGGCATGGCCCTGCGCTGCGCGCCCGCGGAGGCAGCCCGCCGGGCGGGCGGGGGAGCGGGGAAGCGCCCAAAAGATGGGAGGGGAGGAACGGGAAAAAAATAAATAAATAAATAAAAAATTAAAACAAATGACAGCGGCAGGAGAGCGGCGCGGCGAGCAGCGGTGGGGCGGTGGTGCGGTGGTGCGGGTGTGTGCTCCGCCGAGGCCGAGGGGCAGCAGCAGCCGAGCTGGGGGGGACACGCAGCGCTGCCAATCATGGGCGGGGAGGATCGCCCTGGCTCCCCCCTCCCCAGCCCACGGCTCCCGCAACATAACACACGCCTCCCCGACACCCCACCCACGCCTCGTTCCTTCCTACCTTCCACAGCCGTGCCCCGACAAAGCCGCGCCCGGCGATCGTAGCACGCACCGGCCCCCTCGCACCCCAAAACGCCTCTTCTTCCCCTAGGGCTGAGGGGGGAGGGCGCCCGGTGGAGGCAGACACCCCAAAGATAAAGGTAATAAACTGTAGGGTGTCTGTAGGGACAGGAGAACGGAAGACTTTGGCAAGACCCTCACTGCTAGAGCCAGCACCCGCCTCCTCTCTTGGACCCAGCGAGCGCAAAATGTCTGGAGTTGCCCCCAAAAACCTCCCTCTCTATGCAGAACCCTGAACCAGCAACACACATTTAGGCCACCTGGGGTTCCAGGGCCCTGGGGTTCCAGGGCCATAGCAACCTGTCCCCATCCCTCTTTTTGGGAGGTGGTCAAGCCGTCCTAGGGCAAAACAAGAGGAAAATCTCAGCCCCAGAGCTCATTCCGCACTGACTCCCAGTCTGTAGTGTCAGGATGCTGAGGAGCACACAGGTGTCCAGGTTCCCTGAGCAATCCTCAATTTGCAGAGTGGGACTGGAAGGAAAATACTTGGACTTCCCCCGTGCTGAGAGCCAAGGATTGAGAGTCTTCATGCGCTGGTGGGATTGCAGAGGTAGCAGCACTTAGAAAGAATGGGAGCTCAGTTCTGTAAATAATTTGCCATCTACGGAACTCCAATTGGAAAGGAACTGTATGGATTTTGCAAGTTTATGGCAAAGTATAGTTTAGCTTGTTCCTACAGGTACATCTGTTAATTTGTCATACCAAAAGTTAATCCTTTGATGGATCCCTGAATGATCCCCTGGGAAAGACTTGAGGCATGGAAAGCATAAAAACTTAGCACTACCTTAAAAACAAACAAAATTGATAGATTTACTGTAATCTGTCCTGCAAATGGTCAAATGGAGTACAGATGTTAAATAAATCCAGGAAAACAAAGGAAAACATCAGAAATCATAAATGAGACTCTTCTTCCATTATCCTAAAACRCTTTAGAAAATGACAGAAGAGCTGACCACATGATTGCGAATCCAAATGAGCGTTGGTTTGTCATGACAAATTATTGATTTCCTTCCTCTGGTTAAAAGAAATCCCTATTCAAACAGAAAGGAAATGACAACTTGGAGCCTAATCCAAATCCCCGTTACATTAGCCAAAGTGCTGTAAATGAATGACTGATGTTGAAAAAAGATCAAACATGAGGGAAAGGTAAAACATGAGAAATGGCACAGAAGGGAAGGAAAACAGCTTTGCAGTCTCATTAAGAGATTATGTTGATAGAATTCAGCTTTTAGATGCTTGTTTTAAGCAGAGACAACTATTAAAATCAACTTTATGCATTATTTCTTTAAGCCAAGCTGTTTGTTTTCATCAATAGTYAGCAATACCTCTCTTTACAATATCYTTCCCAGTATTAAAGTTGATCCTAATGCATGAGCTGTTTCTGGGTAACTTGGGGCTTATGGCCTCCTGGATCAGTAAAACCTGCTGATGACTTCTTCACAGCCAATGGAGGCCCTATTGATTTCCATCCACAGCTGTTCCTTTGTGTCAGAAATAAAAGGAAAATAAAAGCAGAGGAAAGACATTTTCTGTATTTTAAATTCCTGCGTGTAGAGGGTTTTTTTTCTGCCAGAGATCTTTCCTTGGTTGACACACCTCTTCTCATTTTGTTGCCAGATCATAGAATGAGGAACATCAATAAGAAAGGCAACAGAGCATCCCTCCTGGCTCCCTCTAACCAGCACAGCAAGATCCTGCACACACTCAGCAATGAGGATCATAACACAGGTCTGGTGAGGGTTGTGACTAAGTCATTCTCTGTGCATATTCTGACAGCCCCAACTGCTGCCTGACAGTGCTGCTCTGCCAACTGGTGTCACTAAAGGGACATTGCCAAGGAGGGAACGCCGTCTCTAGCTTATAAACCTCACAATGACAAGCTTTGGTGGCTTTGTCTATGTGATCTGAAAACATAAAAATAATATTAGAAGGATTAGTTTAGGAAAGACTGATTTTAAAAGTAATATCTAAATAACAGCAAGAAGAGGAAACTTCATCAAAGGCAGCAATTTAAATTTATGTTGATGGCTACAGAAGTTTAAGACCAGACAGGACCACTGGGATTTCTAACCTAATAATTAGGTTAACTACAGGGCTTATCAGGATTAATTCTTGCATCTGGTTTTTAGTCCTTTTTTTTAACATACAAATGGTGAATTAAAAATCAAGACTGATCTACTACAGCCATYAGGGAAATGTTCTAATGACTGCTTGCAGTCATTTGTAAAGAGTTATAACTCTTCCTCTCTTTAAAATGCTGATCAGTCCTACACTGACTTCTAAATTTTAGTTTTTATTATGACTTTTTTTAATGGGATTGCTGAACTATTATTTTCTCCAGATGAGTTTTAAGGTTATGATGATAAAGACATGGAGTTAACACTCCCTAGAATATCTTCCTGTAAGGCACATTTTCCATCCCTTCAAATGTTCCCATAAATCTTTTTACTCCTCGAATTGTGAACTGTAGCTGCATCAGATACTTTTTCAGCAGAGGTCAGGCCAGTGTTAAATCACAATTCCATTTTTTCACTGAGGGCTCAGCTGAGGATTTCATTCATCCTCCATGCTGCTAATGTGCAGCAGGGCTCATGCTGGCTCTCACACCTCTCATTCTCCCTGAGCCCTTTTCAGACCTGCTGCTCTCTAGGACAGGTTATTGTATCCCGCATGGCAAACAATCTTTGTACCTAGATATTTGTTACCCTACTTGGTCTCAATACATATAATTTACCTGCATGGAGCTTTCCAAACAGTCCAGATCATTCAGCGCTCCTCTCTTTTAGAGTTTATGGTTTTCTTTTTTGACTTTCTGACTTTATCAGTAACGAGTTTATATTGGTGCACTGGATTAGCAAGATCTTACAGAGATCATTTCTTGGCCCCAATCCTTTGGAACCTCAGCAGAATCAAATCAGTTCTTGCAATGATTCCCAGTTTGTAATTATACTTAAGAACCTGAATTTAATCAGTTTTTAGTCTGTATCATAAAGGAAATTTTGATTTTTGCATCCTATTTGTTTACTGATATATCACACAGTATTAAGGGTCTCCCAGACACAAGCAATGCCATAGATACAATGGATCCAAAAAACTGCAATTTTTTTCAATTTCCTCAGCTCATCCAGTAAAAGTGACTAAGGTTCCCCCATAAATTCTGGCTCATCTAACAGAAGACCAATAAACAACAGCTTTACCAGTGAAAACTACAACAGTGTTTAAAAAATTATTTTAAATTACTAAATATATACTAAATATATACTAAATTAGTATAACAATTTCAGTCCCCAAATGGATTGCTGACTACATTTTTAAACAACCATTAAATTATTTTACAACAAGTAATTACTATGAGGTCGATGAAGTACTAACTTTTACAGGAGATGTTTCTTTCCCTGGGGAGTGCACAGGATGGTACCATGCCAAGAGACCAGTATGCCAGAGGAAGTTGCAATAACTCATTTCCTTGCTGTGCAAGTAAACAGAGTCCTAAGCACAAGGTTTACATTGCTTTCGTCTTCAATCATTCATCCTAGCAGATGCATGAGCAGTGGTAATCTGAAGAGCAGAACAGAATATTGCAGTAATTAAATTTCRTGTTATAAGAGAGCAAAACGCGTGAGCATCCTTTGGCACAGCTCTGAATCTCCCTTAAACCTATCTTTCTGAAGCTGTGAAGCGAGCATGTATGCCTTAAGTGGAATCTAGAGCAGCTCAAAGATAACACCGACCATTTAAAGGAACAGAAATGGGATTAAAATTCTTGAGGAGAAATTTCCAAAGGAAGGAATTGGATGCGTAGGTAAAAAGGGCACAGCTGAAGGAAAATGAAACATACAGTTCAAAAGTAGAGTTAGACAATTTTAATTAGAAAAACAGGGAACAGACCTATTTGAAGAAAAGCAAGAACTGATGAATATAGAAAAATATAAAGCTGCTATTGCCTGTGTATCCAGAAAACAGGAGAACATGTGTAACTGAAAGTACAGAATGTAAAGAATAGAGTGAAATGCTATGAGGAACTGTCACAGAAATTGAGCTGAAATATACCCTGCTGAGTTGGCCCACTACAGCTACAGGATCAAAGTCACTTCAGGATTCCAGAAGCTCTCTAAAGGTATGTCTGTTAGCATTGCTGTGGATCATCTTATGACAGTGTATAAAAGCTTTAAATTGGTTTGTTTTGATAATGAGCAGCGCAGGTATGAGCAAAGCAAAGCTGAAACCACAGTAAATAAGCTCAGAGAGAGCACAGCTACAATCATTCCACTTTGGGCTGATTTAGTAATCAGCCATGACTGTCTTAAAGAGGATTTTCATMAAACACATCTAGGCCATTTTAGTCCAATGATGAAAAGTTGGATGCATGAGTTACAGCAGCAAAGCCAAGCATGATGAAGCCAAGCAACAGCAGTGTTGCTCTGCAAAGGTTCCAGATTAAAGAGCTTGCAATACATTTAACCTTAGATGACATCAAAATTATTTTCCCTATTTAAAAATCCTTCCCTGACCATTTTCATTGCTTTATATTCTCAGAATATTTTATTACTGTTACAAATATATTAAAAATGGCAGAATTATTTACAGGCACATGGCTCCTGATCTGTTGCATGGTAAGTCAAATGTTGTTAGTGGAGAGAGAGAGCTACAGCAGGGACTCTTTTTGTATTTAAGATGTGTGAAGCCAGGAAGATTGGCAATTACCAGGCACAGGAATTACAACCAAGGATAAAATATATCATGCCATCATTGTGGGAAACTGCTTGGATCTTTCAAGGTTAAAAGATGTTTGGAAACTGGGAGCCAATTCCACATCTTCTAGTTACATCAACTTTGAGTTGCAGGCAGAATCCTTTCAATACACATTTATCTATACAAGTGTTGCACTGCCAAGTGTCAGAGTGAACATATACAAGTTTAGTGACATGATAATAAAGATAGTAAAGAGTGTGGTTTCAGCATCCATTGCCTGCAGGCCAGCAGGGCTGTGCAAAGAGAACAGGAGWAGGAAAGGTGTAATCACCTCTTCAAGCAGTTTGGGTTTTCTTTGATTTATTATTTCCAGATGTAAGGAACAGAGGGGCTGTTAAGCAGCATGGTACCTACCTGACAGGGAAATTAAAACTGTTGAGATAACCAGTGAATGTAATCTCTTACACTTACTTAATGAGGGTACAATCTAAAATGAAAAGAGAAATATCCTACAGGTAAAATACATCTTTACAAAACAAAAATAAAGCCCTTGAAAGAAGAGCTTGAGRTTAGGCCCACACCAAATGCCTCAAGAGACTATGGAATGTACATATCTGTYTGCTAAGTGGGAATATGATTATCCATGCACAGAAGCTGTTTCCTGAATCCGACTCTTAGCCACTGCTTAATATCCACGTAAACAAATGTTCAGCTAAGGCAGCCATGGCAGAGAGGTACTAAAAGTAATGAAAATATGTGGTTCATTTATATCAGAAGGATATGCTTGCTGCTGTGGCCAGACTCGTTTGCTTTTTATGCCACTGAGTTCTTTGCTGAAGACAGTCTGTCTGGAAAAATAATGTCTGTGCAAAGGATTTTTAGAGAACTAGAATTGCTCAGCAGAGTCAGTTTGGGGTAGATGGTCTCAGTGACATTTTAGAAGATAACGATGGTGAGAGAAAGCTTCTAAGCGAGATCTTGAAATACTAGCATAAAAAAAATATCCCAAACAAAGCCAAAAGCCCACAACAGACATAAGGGAAAAGGCTACAAGAAAGCCAAGGTAAAAAGATGTCTGTCAACTATGGGATTAATTGGACCAATGGAAAATGACCAGATATGTGAGTTAGGGACAGAGATCACAAAGCAGAAAAAAAAAATATTGAAAGTGGAACTCAAAACATCAAAAGATCCAGAAATTTGATCTCCAAGAAGTTCACCCACACAGGTGATGAAAGTTTCATCAATTACTAACAAATCTAACTATTTGCCTYGGGAAGCTCCCAACTGTGTCTAAAATTAATTACAGACAGACTAAGGAATAGAATGCAGTAATTGCAGTTTGTTCAACTTTCTGAGTCCTTGTGACTGTTCCATGTTTTTGACAGAGAGGAATGGGTGACAACATACAGGTGGGGCATAAGCAATAATGAGCTCTTCAACTTTGATAGAACACTAATAGTGAGCATTTGGCTCAAAGAACAAAACAAAATAGCTGTCCTAAAAATTGCAATTTAKTGCAATCATAACTCACATGTGGTGTTGATGGGTCCATGACAATTTTCCTGGATGTTTGATTCCTGAGTAAAAAAATATTGAAAAATCTTGTGTTTACTGTTTCCTTTTCATTTTAGATTTCATTCACTCAAACATGTTCCACACAGAAGGTTTGATAATTTTTGTCTTAGCAGTTAACAATCATCTATATAAAACAAAGATATGTTTTATATAGTATATTTTTTTGAATTTCCATGCATTAAATCTCAGGCTTTAGTTCCAATCAAGACAACAACTCAGCAGAAAATCCATAATCCATTTTTTAGCTCCTGATTTTAAAGAAAAACAAAGAGGAATGATCACAGAGAAATTATTTCTAAAAGCAGGATTGAAAATAAAACAAGAAATTGGTCCCATCTGAGCTAAAGCTCTCTCTGCTGGGGGGTGGAGGGGCTGGTAAAGATCTGATGGTTCCATATCTGACAGTTATTCATTTTTGTCCCATTCTGTGCAGGCACGTTGTCAAATAAACAGGGGTTTTTTTCACTTTCACTGACCAATAATAATTTCATATCAGCGGAAAGGCATTGCTGAAACCCTTTTCTTTAGAGAAAACACTCATTCCAGAGCATTTTCTCCTAAAATTGCTTCTAAACTGAGACATCATATCATCAGGAATTAAAAGAAAACCCACAAAATAGCTCAAAGMATCACACCAGAATATCAGTTTTAAATTAATAGATGTTTACCCCTGTTCAGGTTCATTTATTTCAGGATCTCTGCATAGCTCCCATTCCAATTTTGTCACRTATGTCTGCCTCATTCCCAGGCTCTGCCTAAAAACCTTTTCCTTGAAACCAGTGGTGTTCTTACACTCCTGGTAGGGARGCACTGCAGCTGGGATTCAGGCACAGCCTAAAAACTGAACAAAGCACAGAGGATGTTGCAGACAGTCTGCTACAGACACTGATTTTGGAATCAGGAGAGTCAGAATGTGCTATGTCCTAACATTGTAAGACTGAGGTTAGGCTGCCACCAGCCCAGTCCTCTTTCACTTTTGGTGTCACAAAAATCTGTTTGTTAGAGGCCACAGATGAGGCAGAAGAAACAGGTTACCAATGGGAAAGGCATAGGGGAAAATGAAAACTTGGCTTTTTCCCTTCATCACACATGCATTTGGTGTAATGATCACTAAGACTGTTCAGACAAAGAAACCTCRTTCCACTCAGAGGTTCAGAAGTGCTTATGCTGTAGACAACAGCAGTAAACAACCTTTTGTAAGTAAAATCAAGGGTTTTCTAAAAGGCAGGCTATACAAAACCCACTGAAATTCYGTGGGAGATGGATGACAAAGCTGTCTGTTCTTTGAAATTCTCCTCTGGCAGAAATAATTTTGTCTGGATTTTTGGCATGAAAACAAAGACATCTGTTCCTCCACCTTCATCTCTGTAGTGCTGTCCTTTTACAAATCATTAAGAAGTGTGTGCATATTGTCACATTAAGCATATCATGGCTTCTGAAACAATTCACCAAAAAGCCACCACATATTCTGAAGTAAAAAAAAGAAAATTCTGAGTAAGAAAAAAAAAAAAAGACAAAAAAAGACCAAGTAAATCACTAGGAAAAACACATGACCTGACCCCTAAACTCCTATGATCATTCTGTTCACAAAGAAATGCATTACCTGTTACTCCTTCTGCTGTGAGATAACTATAATGAACACCACAAAAGCATGTGCAGGCTGTGCTTAAGAGTTCATTTCTAAACTACTGCAAGAACCTGGTATTTGTTTACATCACTATTTTACTTGCAGAAAATAAAGAAGCCTCAAGGAGCAGATGAGAATTTAAGTCTTCAATTAACACTTTAGTGTGGGAAAACTGAAATGAACAACATACAGCCTGCAAAAATTAAAATTTATTCATTTATTTCAGGGGATTATATTTTATCACTAGGTGGCATTGCTTGAAACCTTTCAGTACCTCTCTCCTGKGCTCTTTACTGTGTGGGTAATACTCTAACAGCTGGTAAAATATTCAGGTTTCACTGAGGTGGTTCCAGCCACACAATGCTGAAATGTCCTAACCTGTAATCACCTAAAGCTTAGACTTGGTGAAAAGACTTTTATAGACTTCATATTCAGGAGTCATTGGATAAGAAATAACGTAGGGTCTGAGAAAAGTCACTTCAGCCTGGAACTCCTCACTTTCAGTTGAAGACTTCAGGCACCAGATAAATGATGACTCTTCCACTTCTACATTTTCAAGAGGATAAGGACATTCAGCACCTCATACAAGAAATTCCTACATGTTTTTTATCTTAACCATCACACCTTCAGTTCCATTGCCGGATTTTATTTTCCTCTCCAAGACAAACCTTTTTGTAAAATGTATTTTGAGGCTAT
The DNA here is from genome assembly GCF_030028575.1 of Malurus melanocephalus. Lineage (NCBI taxonomy): Eukaryota > Metazoa > Chordata > Aves > Passeriformes > Maluridae > Malurus > Malurus melanocephalus. The sequence continues at coordinate 214,018 of NW_026623333.1, forward strand.
TTGGATGACACTGTCTGCTTTACTGACTTGTCAGGCTGATTTGTATTTGCCTCTGTTTCAACAAATCAGCTCCATTAAATCATCAGCAATGACCCTTCCCATATTCCTGAGCTACACCAAGAAGTCAGAACAGCACCGTGACCAGAGATGCTTCTGTTCAACAGATTTTTTTTCCTGGGAATGAAGTGATTTGTAACACTCAACATCATGAAGCTTTAGGAGAAATACATTCCAGCTTCTTTTAAACCATTTCAGGGCAAAGACAGAGTGCTGTTCGATAGAAGAAAACAAGACAGTCAAACAAAAAATAGCTATTTTCCCTTTCAATACTCCACAGAGTTAATTTCCAGAAGTGGGAGAATTGATATAAAACAGCCTTTATTTCCTTTGCATGCTTCCTTATGTGCCCTCTCATTCCAACAAGCAGGCACACAAGCATCTCCAGCTCTGAGGAGAAAGACAACCTCAAAGAAGGGGATCAGGGAGGCTTTCCCACTGTCCAAACCATACAGCTTGAATTTCATTCACCAGGTTCTCCAAAAATTGTCTCAAGTCTTTATAACTGGCCACATGGAACTGTTCAATCAGATTGATGACATTATCCTTCCAAAGCACTTGAGCTCTAGGGATAAAAATGGTAGCTATTGTCTTTAATCTACAAAGACCTTGAATACAGACCGGGATTAAAAAAAAAAGGAATACAAGTTTCAGCTCTTTAACTGAATCAGTTTAGAAACAGTTTAGACAAAAATCAGTGAACTTTCCTTRTTCTGGCTCTCATGAAAATGCATGTAAATCGATTTCTGAACCCTTAAAAGGAGCAGAAAGAACCATGTGCTGTTCTCTCAGGCCAAGGTACATGGCACAATGCCAGTATGCTCCTTGCCTGACAGACACCACTGATGTCCTGATACAACAKTCCTCCTTTTCTCCCTTCTCTACTGAAACAAATTTCTTGCTAGGTAMAGCTGGAAAACAGCCCCTCCTTCATGAAGGGTATAGGGTTTTGTTTGGGGAATTTTTTAGTTGTTTTTTTGCTTTTTACTTCCATCCAATCACATAAATGGCAGCCACTGATAAAAATCTCACTTCCACTCCTGCTACCTTGCAAGTACCATTTCTTTCTRAAGTAGCCCAGTGCAGATGGACCAGTATCATTCATTTGTTCATGCTTTGAAAATCACACATTGAATCACCATGGTTAAGGGGTGACTATCACAGCTTGGCACTGCTGTATAGACATGGGTTAAGTGTACCCATTAAGTCATTGGGGGATAATTAAACAGCCTGTTAATAATCTTAAAACTGAACAGTGATTGCTAGTAATATATTAGTCATCTTAATAAAAGTACCCAYATATCCATGATAAATGATGGGCCTGACAAAAGGATTTAAAAACGAAAACCTGTGTGGTGATTGCATGCCCTCAAAGGGAAGTAGTTCAGACACAAGAGTTCAGAGACTGAATTCCCTCAATTCCAGTGTGACATTCACCTACAAAATGGGCACATTTTTGCAAATTACAGGTATCTAATTTAATCAGGTACCCACTACTGAAATACTTGCATTGAAATTTATGAGGAAACACAAGGTGCCACATTTATTTTCTCCAGAAGGAACCTACTGGAGTCTACAAGGATTCTAAATTTTTGGCAGAGAAACGATCTTTTCCTCTTCAAGAACATAGTTTCCTTATTTATCCTTGGCTTCTCCAGCTGCCTGTTTAAGGTCTGGCATTTCTCTTCTCAGCAAGCAATTCCATTCGTTTCTGTAGCATCCCTCATGAGAGTCTCAGCAGGGCTGAGCACTGAAAGGAAAGGTCACCAGCAAATCAAAGCAGGAGTGGGCTGTGAGATGGCACTCACARCATCAGGAGAGGGATGGCTTTGTGGCTACAGCCACATGGGCTTATTGCAGCTTTCTTGACCTCCAAGGATTTGGCTAAAGGGTCAGATCTCAATTTCTTTTATTGAATGTACAAAGGGAAGTCAAGCAAATTTTAGGAGAGAGGATGACTTCAGCAAAGAAGGCAGAAAAACAACATCATACAAACTACTCACACAGGTCTAAAGGAAATTAMATKTTAAAATCAGTGTTTGTTGCRAGGTTAAASAGCATCTGAAACTGAAGAATTTATTAGCTATTTTYCTGCTGATAGTCCTTGGTTATTATTAGGTACCTAACATTTGTGACAAAAGTAGGATTTCTCTGTAGTCAAGAATTTCATGAATTACACTGGGAATATTTGGAATAACATAAATAATTCTGGTCACTCACATTCAAGAAAGATTGAGATTGTTGCAGATATTAAAAAAAAACAATCATGAAGACAGTCATGGGAACCAAGAGTCAGCCCAAACGTTGCAAAGCCCAGCTGAGATTTTTCCAACCAACCAAAACAGAAGAGAAGGGATAGGGCTGMTCTGAAMAAAACACAATCACAGAATCACAYRKCCAAGAGAAAGAACTGATAAAGATGGGGCAATTAAATTTCCTGGCCCCTTCATGCTACCCAGGAAAATGTGGAGATGGAATTAATAAAGAAAGAAAAAATGGCAAAGGTGCCTGAAGAAAGAACATGTGAGAGTGAGGGAAAGGAAAAGTGAGGAAAGATGGCAACAGGAATGCAGAAGACGATGAAGGAAGCAAAGTGAAAGATTGATAAACCAACAAAAATTTAGAAAAGAAAAATGTTTGGAAAGAGACACATAGAGAAGAGATGGGGCCAAAATATAKTCAAAACTCATGCAAGAAACCACTGTGAGAAACTGCTATAGGAGACTGAAAAACTGAGCAAACGTGTGAACGAGAGGCATATTTCTGTCAYAGCAAACAAGAAACATCCTGTCTGCCTCCTTCCAGTTTCTCTGCAAAAATACCATTTGCAAAATACCTAACACCAGCTCTAAATAATCAGCTAATGCAGTCTCTGTGCCTCTGTCAGGGCTGGAATGCAGCACCCTTTAGCACAGCATCATCACAGCATGCCCTTAAGACTCTGCAAACAAATCCAAGTGGTGAACAGTTATTAATTTATCACACAGTTCCCTGGAGCCACAGTAAAGTTCAATCACCTACTAGATTCACCACACAAATTCCTGAGAGGTGACTTGAATTACATCAAGTCTTTGCTGGAATATGAAAATGCTGAGGTGTGAGATGCTTCCATCCCTTAAAATAAAACTAAATTATTTCAYTCCTGGAAAAGGTGATTCTTCAGCTCCATCAGACAACACAACTTCTGCTGAGGTCAACAGAAATCTCCCTGATGCAATGGAGGCAGAACAGATTGCAATTTTTTTTTAATTTGGTTTTATTTTTTTTTATTTTTTATTTTAACTGTTTTTATTTGGTACTAATCATCTCAGACACACTGATTGTGCCCCAGAGTGTGCYTGCACACAGCCCTGATGGTTCTCCAGCGGGACTGCTTATGTGAACAGAATTTGGCACTAGCTGTCTTAGACATAAAGCTACAAATTTACTATTCATAAGCTTTCARCACTTACTTGTTTCTAGCTTCAAAATGTTGCCAAAAAACTGAAAGAAACTATACCAGCTGCAGAGCTGTAAAAATATTATCWCTGTTAGATATATTCTTTGTGATTGTATTTTTACAGGAGGAAATCAGTGCGAGTATGTACAATTCAAGGTCACTTCCTCAAAGATGCTAGTTGAAAGAGGGTTGGTTTGTTTTTTGTTTTTTTTTTAAAGACACAAAAATTCTCTGGAGAACAGAGTTTATTTTAAGAGAAGCTGTCTGTGTCTCAAAAAAAATTCCTAAGAGACCATTCAGGCCAAATCATTCCTGGGGTATCTGCAACTATCCATCTGCACACACTATACCCCTCTCCCAGCAGTTATTTCTCCAATGCTGTTCCATGGCTRGGGAAACACCACCAAAACTCAAGTGTCTCTTCCTAGGAAACTTTTAATCTAGTGCAGCTGTAGTCTCTAATMTGTTAATATTTGTTACTCAGGATTACAGGCATCCCCAAGCCCAAACACCCTCTGCCCTGACACAGCTCTGCTGGTTGTTTTTGAAGGGCTACTAGACCCTGTTTCAGAAACAGCTGTCTGAAATGAAGAAAGAGAGAATTTGGACATATCTGCTGAATTCCTTGGCTCTTCCTTGGGTTGAGATAGAAATCAGTGACGCCTTTATCAAAGGAYGTAATGAAAGGAGGCTAAAGAACTTTGAAATTTGGCTTGCTGTTTTTGAAACAGAACTAACACAGTGACAAACAAAGTTCATATATGTACCTTATAAAAACAATGAAAAATTTCTAAAAGTTTTAAAAAATGTATAGAGCTTTCTGTCCTTCTCAGTTAATCTCAATCATAAAAAATATATGAAAGAAAAATGCTTTATAGAATTAGGTACCCTAATGCACTACGGTACACAAGCAGCTCATCTTTGCAGAAGACCAAGGATATCAGTGACAGCAAAAAACACTCTCTAAGTTCTGCAATAYTTTCATGAGAATAATTTTAACTTAGAAACCAGAGCACATACTTCTGCAGAGAAGGAATAGATACAGTGGGCAGGTAAAGTCGTTTTACCTTGAAACTATGTCCTCATTTCTAAGTGATCTTTCAGTCTTTCAGCTCASTTACTTGCCTCTTCCCCTCTGCTACTGCAGAGTAAAGAGCAGGCTTTTAAAAACACTWCATGTCCCAATGTTAATAGCAAGAWAAATATYATGGGGATGGGATARGATGCTGACTGTAAGTGTTCAAATCTGWGTTTAAGGTCCCAAAACAGATTAAATCTAGTTTTTGGCTCCAGGATTCCTTGCACTGGTCATTTAAGTACTTAAAGGGTGCTGCACTTAAACATGTCACTAATGCTTGGAGGTTTTAGAAACCTTCCTTAGAAGAGGTCCCATGAGTAAGGAAGGGAGCTGACTCCAGAAATCAAGGCACAGTCGAATATTTGGGGGAGAGCTGGGACCACTTGTGGCCCTGCCACAGGGTGACAGTGACCATGTGGCACCATCAGACATGTCGTGCACCCTCCACCATTAACACAACGTTTATATAAGAAAGGTTAATGACAGGTGAAATGCTAGAAAAAAAAAATTTGTGCAAAGGAAAAACGGATGAATAATTTCAGTTGCCTTTAATGCATTATCCCATAGAATTTGAGACTTTGCACGYAGAAGGAGGTGTTTGACATTTTCCTCTGCAGAGATTAGCACTTGCAGATATTGATTTAAACTAGGATTTATACCATGACTGCCATTTTTATGAAGGGCATAATAAGAGAGATTAGCAAGAAATTGCCAGGCACACCATCCTTAATCAGCTGCAAACTGTTTTCATCCTAAATCTGCAGGTTTGTCGATAAAAGCAAAATGTATGTAACTAAGCAAGGCAGCAAGAAAAGAGCATTCAGCCCAAGAGAATACAAATATCCACTTGGAAATGGTACCTTAGGAGAGCTTTTAATATTTTTTCTTTAACCTGCAAAAGATTCACAATTCATGCTAATACTAAGTCATCTAATTTGGTTTATATTACAGTTCCTTCTCAAGCACCACACCCTTTATAGGACATGGAGTGTGTCAAAAGCCTGCCAGGCAAACTTGTCATATCCAAGTCCCTTGCTGGACACAGTCTCAAGTAATGTGCATCTCTTTTTTAGCCCACAAACCTTCTTTTGTAGAAAAATTAGGTTTAGAACCACAATATATAAGGAAAAAATYGTTGTGGTTTGGACCCTGRCTGAACACCAAGGCACCCACAAAGTTTCYCCACCACCCCCAGGAGAGGCAGAGGGGAGAGCAAAACCCCAATTAACACCAAGATTTATGGCTTTTAGATAAGATAACAGATTGAGAGAAAGATTTTCAAGCTCCATGATGGTCAAACAGGCTGAAACTTATCTTAAGTTGTGAGAAAATAAAAAGTTATTACTAAAACTACTAAGAATTCTTCAGCGTGAAAGGGGAGGGGAAAAAAAACAAAGGCAGAGGACAAATTTATGAGGAGAAGGAAAAAAAAATCCAGATGATTTAAAACACGATGAGTTTTCCAGCAAACTGATTCCTCTCATGAAAACAAGTAGCTCTTGGATGTGCTTGCACCAGAGGTCCCAGTTGGAGAGGATGTTTATTGGACATAATTCCAGAGGGTGAAGAACATGCTTGTGAGAGCATCTTGTAACATTCTGTGGATGAAAACCAAGTGATCAAGGTGTTTTATTCAAGGTGTTTTATATGCAAGTGAACAAATTGCACTGAAATGACTGTGAGTGCCAAAGTGCTCAGGACTTAAGGCAGGGAAATTGATTATCAAAAAAAGAAAATAATCCAAATGAAAGCTCGCATCAAATAATGCTGAAAATTGGCAGAGGAAAAGATGATGCAAAATAGCAATGCTTGCATAATAGATGATGAGGCTTGTTGGAAATCCTTAATTGTTTTCTTACCATTTGGTGCATGTGTTTTCAGATACATGACTAACTTTATACAGATTTCCCTCAAAAATTCCTCAACAGAGCACAGGTTCCCAAAACMGCCTACTCTCCTTAACAAGTGGACATTTACAATGTCAAATCTAATTAGCAAAATTAAGTACAATATTTAAAGGAGGGATGCAGGCCCTAAATTTAGACATCACCAGTTACTAGAGGTACTGAACCACCACCAGTCTTGAGTCCTTCATAACCATATGTGAAACTTCAGCAACAGAAAAGTGGCAGGTTCAGGCTGAGAGTGAAATATTTTGAGAGTTTTGAGAGGCTTATATTTCTTGTGTTTGTACTCAAAATAACTTGGCAGCTTGCTGAAAACAAACAAGCAAGATCCTTTTCTCCCATATGTAATGCTTAGTTTAATTTTGAAGCTCTCCAAAGGAAAATGTTGTGGAAGCCAAATTATAAATAGGTTGAAGAAAGAATTAGACTCAGTCATCTTTGGTGGATATTAATCAGAATAATCAGTGTGGGAAACAATACTCAGCAGATTACCAAGAGCTAAAAAGAAATATATATGGAAACATATTCTAGGCACATATTTTTCCATATTGTTTTCCTGAGTTTTTCCCAAGTAGCAACTGGTTGAGAGCATTTACTAGGCTGGATCAGCTTCTGGATTGATCTGAAAGAGCAAACATAATAGCAAACTTCTGGATTGATCTGAAATAGCCCCTACCATAGAAGGAGGACTATGAATTTAAAATAATTCCAGTTTTGTTTGTTTTCCAAAGTTTGAACAAAATGTGAACTGGAATTCAATGAAATTGTACTTACTATTTTTACTATTCAGCAGCACTGAAAACATCAAGAAATTTTAAGATGGACTCACAACAAAAATGGTCATTTAAATTATCATATCCCTTGTGATGGTGTTTCCTGATCTAATGAAAAATGAAATTAAATATGAAGACAGATGGAGACAGATGAGAAATATATCTATCTATCAAAGTCATATGCAGTGCAGAAATGCTGCAAGGTTTGCACTGAAGCAGCAAAACCTAGACTTCCACTGGAAAATGCATTCATTTCTTTGCATTTACCTCCCCCAGCTAACTTGGATAGAGTTTCATTTTTGCCATCCCTGGAAATGTTCAAGGCCAGTTTGGGTGGAGATCTGAGAAATCTGACCTAGTGAGGAGCATCCCTGCCCATGTGAAGCAGGGAAAAAGCAGTACAGGGGAAAAGATAACACTAAATAAGCATGACCTCTGTTCCTGAATCAAGATCAAGAAGAAACAAAAAGACTGGGATCTGTTTTTCCTTTCTGGGGGAGAAACACCAACATGTTCCTTGTAGATACGAAGCTCCTCAACTATTTCCATCGAATGAAGCTGAGTTTGACTCACAAATCATCAGGGAAAAGGACGAACTACAACATCCACAAGCACTTACATTCTCTGTGTGAGTGCAAATGCCAGGTGCCCTGGGAAGMCAAAAACCTCTTCAGAAAGTTGTTTAAAATGCATCATCTGAACTAAGATATATGACAAAACCAGACCAAAGTGAGTCATGAAGGAGGGAGATTTTAATTATCAAAGCTGATGATCAAGAAAAGCAAATRCTTTGCATTTATGCAAAGCAAGCAAAGACAATGAGGTGACTRAAAACCACAGCTAAGTAGCAGCAGCAGTTACTGCAAACTCCTCACAGTAAAGCAAGCCATATATTTGCACTCTCAGAGCATGGCAATAAYAAGAGTAACAGTTAACAGACAAAAAAAAAATCCATGGGAACTATGAAACACAATTATGTGGGTGGAGTGGAAGGCTGCATAAAAATCTTTAGCTCAGGATAAATCTTGAAAATCTATCCAAGGCATCACAAGTATTGCATATCACTTGAAAAACCTTCAATGGAAATAAGAAAATATGAGAAATTGTTTTGAAATGACATGTAATTTGAACAATCTAACTGGGAAAATAGAGAGGTGAAGAGAATAATCAGATAAAAACGCTGAAATTCATTGACTGCTGAAATAACCATTGGAAAAACAGGTTTGATTTTATAAAGATTAGAATTAGACAGTAAGGAGTTAAATAATAGAGGAGCTGATTCTGAAGACTCAAAATATAATACCAGCCTGCCTGGCTTGGTTTTGGTTTCTAAACTCTCCTTRCCATGAAATAAAACATTTSCACAGGATGGGTGGACTACACAGTMCTTGGTAAACAGCCTACTGATAGCTACATTAAAGAAAATTCTAAGAAAATGTCAGGATAAGGAAGCAGCTGTATCATTTGAAATGCCCCTGTGGAAGCACAGGCAGCCAAACACTGAAGATGATTTTCTGTTCCAATTTCTGTTTCAAAATATCARAGCTGAAAATCTTACCATCCCCTGCTTAGATCATATACAATTCCCACTAATGCTGTGGGTGAGGAAATGGCTCATTGTTTCATGTTTCCTTGGGCTGGGTGCCAAAAGGAAATTAAAAATCCATTGGCCAACTCAGCTGATGTGCAGTAACAGTGTCTGAAAAACAGGTCACAATCTTTGCCATGTCAGGGCAACCTCTCTGCAAATGAAAGCTAATAAGATTTGAATTGAAAGAAGTGTTGATAGAGTTTCTGATGTCTGGGACAGACTCTCAGCTACTGGTACAGTTTAAGAGCCAAGATAGAGTACCTGCTGGGGAATAGGACACAAAAAATTGGCAGTTTCTGATTTCCATATAGGCAAGGGGAAGGAGGGGGTGGGAAAAGAAACAATATTTGGGGTTTTTGTTTGATTTTGGTTTTGCTTTTCCATAAATGTAGTCCTTCTTTTAAAAGAAAGGTAACATATGACTGCGATGCCTAATGATTTTTCCCCTTCTTATTATATACCCTTTTAGATATTTTCTTTATGTATTCCTTGTACCTTTTGCCTACATGCTTGTAATTCCTGTAGCCTGATATTGTAGCTTAGTTTCAGGGTTCTGCTCGGCACAAGACAAAACAATCCCAGTAGGGGGCCGGTGAGCCCCACGTTATCTCAAAACTTCAACCTTGGTTGAAGCCTTCTCTCTGGAACATATTATGTAAACTGGACTCTAACCTCATCTGAGGAGGGGTGGAATTCTTTAGAGAAGGGGGATATGACTTCATTTGTTAGGTTTCTTATTTGGAAATTCCAGATAAATACGTTAATTTGAGAAGTCTATGAAAACTGTATACTTGTCATACGTGGGGTGCATTTTCWGTGTTTTCCATCTTGATGAGCTGTGCACCTAGGACCTTATTAAGATAATGAGGTAAAACCCTTTTGTCTCCTTAACCGTGCCTGCCCCATAATTCTAAAACCAGATAAAAAGGCAATAACTGGACAACTTGAACACAGCTCTAAGCAAAAATATCACCTTAAATCACTGCAGGCAACAAACCACTAAGAATTTTCAGCCACTTAAAACAAGGACACCTGGCTCGAAATTATTTCACCTCATTGCATTCCTCTCAGAGGCAAAGCTTTCTCAGTCACACCGGCAGGGAGATTCTGGTCCTTGGAGATACCAAAGACTGTCCCAATCCTGAACAACACTCAGTGACACAGAAGTCTAACAAGTATTTACTAAACAGAGCTACAGAAATTCAAGAAGCATCTAAGTATTGAGAAATATAGATATAGATGATATAGATATAGATATAGATATAGATATAGATAGATATAGATATAGATATAGATATAGATATAGATATAGATACAGATACAGATATAGATATAGATATAGATATAGATATAGATATAGATGATATAGATATAGATGATATAGATATAGATAGATAGATATAGTCAATCATTCTGTCATTTGGAGAATCACGGATGCTGCATTGTTTCCCACAACCATGTGCATAAAAATGTGAAGAGAATGTAGGTTTTTTAATGGATCATTTTCTCCTATTATAGCCACCATRTTAAATGCATTGCTTTGCACTGTCATGGAGACCCTTGTGTGGGGGAACACACCCACATAATTGATAGCAGGGTGGGGAAGCATGAGATCTTTTTTTACATGCAAGAAGAGCACCTCTTCCAAATTTGCAGGGATGGACAGGACTTTGTCGCAAAAAAAATCCTTTTGCTTAGTCCTAAAGAAAAGGTCATTTTCTGCATAATTTGCATTTAATGCAAATTTAATAGCCTCAATAGCAATGAGAACAGGTCTCAGATGCAGAGGGAGATGTAAATATTCTCCATGGTTACAAATTTCAAATATAATCATCTGAAGAACAAGTGTCTTTTTCCCCACTTAGTTCAATCRGAATGGAAGCATCTTCAAAAGCAAGTCGTAGATTCTCTTTATATCACTGCCAAAATTTCTGTTTATGCTCTCTGTAAAAGAATACTCTTCCCAGAAGACACAGTGCATTAATGAGATCAATAAGATATACATGGGACATAAAGAAGGTACATAGACAGTGTGGGTGAAGGTTGGGYTGATGAAATATGATCAGTAAAGTAAGTGTGCTTTAAGAAAGGCCTAGGTCAGTTGGGAAATGGTCAGAAATCCACAAGACAAGACCTGTAAGAGAATGTAATGATTGTTCTGTTTAAAGAGGAATCATCTGCAAAGGAGTGAGATGGAAAAGCAATCAAAAATGAAAACAAAAGTCACAATGAGAGGAAGTRTCAAATGGAAAACTTAGTAACTCTTGCTCAGGCCTCTGGCTGTGATTGTTGCTGGAGGCAGAGAGCAGTGTTAGGCAGCAAAAGCAGTTCTTGCAATCCTGCATGGTCTCCACACCCAAAGGGAGCAGAAGACAGAATGGTGAGGCTTCAATCTACACAAAGGAAAAATCAAGTTAGCTCTGAAGAAAAGCAGAACCAAAGGTCTCCCTATGAAAAAGGACAAGAGTCTTCTAACTGAATGGTCAAAGGAATGGCAGGATTTGCATCAAAGGAAGTTTTTTCAATATAAACTCTTGTCAGGGGGGTGACACAAATGCTGTCTTTGGAGAGAGGAATGGACTGGGTGACTATCAGGCCTTCTCTCATCTTTGGTAAGAGGATTTAATCTTGAAACGTTATCTACCCACCACCCTCCCTGCATAAAAGGTCTCTGGATTGGTTTAACTGGGTAACTATAAAACATCTGGTTGAAGCACACTTATCATGCTATTATTTTCCCAAAATAAAAGAGGTGAGGACAAGCCTATCTACCCAAGGCTACTGTTGGGACAGTTACTGAGCACTAATAAACATACATCTGCCAGCACACTCTATGAGCCTAGTTTTCATGTTGAAAATACCTTTCCTAACTAGTTCCTAGGTGCTTTAATCCTTGACATTTACATGCTTGAGCAAAAACATACTGTTTAGCAAAATGCCTTAAGAAATGTCATTTTTAAGCATTGTCTGCTGCAGTTCTGATTAGCTTGTAAGCAAAGCATGAGCAACATATTACATCTCAGAGAGAAGTCCTGTTCTGCAATAGCCAAGTATAGGTTGTCTCAAAATTGTGGGGGCTGGTGCAACCACTTGAATGCAAATGTAAAAAAAAAAAAAATGTATTTCCTGATGGTGATATCTCAATTTACAATCTCAGCAAAAATAAATGGCTTTGTAGGACTATTCCTACTAAGACATTACCTCTTAATAATGCAAGCAAGAAAGAACATTAACAGGTTCGTGTGATAGATCACTAGACATTAGCCTGGCCTCAAAAAAATAAATCTATGCTTAGCCTCCAATTCTGGCAGATGCACAGCATCTGGATCAGTATTTTTTTCTCTGTGTGTTTATTTCTTAAGTGTTAGAGGAGAAAAATACTACTTCTGTGTACTTTAATTGTTGCAGGAACTGTTTCTTGCCTTTGAAAATGCTTGGGGGAAGCACTGTGTCAGCACAGGAGCAAGTGGGTAAACAACCACCAGGAGGTGGCTTTTCTTAAAAGGGAAGGAGGGGAAAAAATATATGATTTCATGGTTTGACCCTGGCCAGACACCAGGCACCCACAAGAACTGCTCACTCCATTCTCCCCTTCTGGGAAGAGGAGGGGGAAGAAAAAATTAACTAATGAAGTGCTCATGAATTGAGATAAGGAACCAGGAAAAAAAACTCCAAGGGCAAAACAGGCTCAATGTATTAGCCCTGAAATCTTATGGCTCAGGCTATAAACAAAGAAACTAAGAAACTCAGTTAATAGTCCAAGAAATTAACAGTCCTAGTAATGAAAACTTCTACRTCTGTCATAGTATCAACATTTTTCCTTTTTCATCTGCTATGAGAAACAGAAAAACAATCAATAAACCTCTGACAACATGCATTTATAAGCAATAGAGATAATACTAGCAGGCATTCGAATTCCTTTTGTAGATTTGTTTTAACTAGAGCAACAAACAGTTAGCAGGGGAGGTCTGTTTCACAGCRTCTGACATTTATCCATGTTTTGGGGACTATTTAAAAAAAGCTGAAGCCAGAGTAAGATTATATCATAAACATTAAAGTGTGCTGTTTCTCACAAAGCTCAAGTGATTAGGGCTGAAAGATGAGCTAAACACATAAAATATAAGTTAAATTTCTGTAATTTATTCAAGAGCATGTATTTGATACCTGAGTCTGTGAGTAATGAAAAAAAAGAGATTTAGGATCCAACYTTGTGCTATATTTTCTTCCTACAGCTTTCAAAAGTAATGAGTATTATTTAGTCAATTATATAATTGAAGATTGATAGTTTTGTCTATACAGTCTCTAGAATCAGAATTTGGTTCATGTTATATTAAGGAATGTGCATTGTATTTGGAGGGAGGGGAGCCCTGTGTAAATTTTTGCTGTAGTRATCTAAAAAATTTCCTTATTTACAGGTAGAGGATACTAGATAGTATGAGATACACAACACCCTAAAAATTAACACTCAAACTGAGAGAAATATATTAAGTTCTAAATTTTGCAATAACCTTCCATGAATCAAGCCATGGATCAAGAGCCACTTTAAGCACTTCTCAGAGTTAATGGTAACCCTACTAATCAACAAGTTTTAATTTGCTATAAAGATGATTACAACAAACCTCTCAGAGTCACGTCAAAACACACTATTCAGTTGAAGCCCTTGAGGAGCTGAACTTTGTGAGGGGAATAAACATTTGGATTGTTACCAGATGGTAAATTTTCTATACCTGGTGAGCTAACACAATGCTTGTTCTGCCAAAACAGCTGTACTGTGGAACTGCACAATTCCAATTGTCTAAGAAGGAGACCTGGAATTTCACCAGCCCTAGTGCCCTGCCAGCTCAAGTATATCAGCTGAAACATTGGGGTCCACAATCTCTAGGGACCACCACAGACACCCCCAGGAGACAAGAATGTATGCATAAAAAGGGGAAAATAATTAATGATTTTGGGAAAATGATTACCACATTCTGGGACTAAATACAGCACCTAAATAAAAATTTTCGTGTACTCAGCATGAATGGTTTTGGGAGGAGCTATTCCCCCATGCATCKGGCCAAATAAAGAATGCATCCTTCTTAATGCTACATTGGTGTAGAAGGATTGTTGTATGTTACTGAATTTTTGGTAATAGGATCACACGAAATTAAAAGCCACAAAACAAACGCATCATCCCAATTCATTTCTCAATGTGGCCCTCTGAAAATTAGCTCCTCATTTGCAAAGAGAGATAYATCTTTTAAAAAGATAAACCCTCTGGAACACTGATCCAGCTACCATAACATTAAATCATGGTGCTTATAATATTCCTTCAGCACAAAATCCTATGGAAAGTCGACACAATCTTCATTCCACCCATTGTAGCATAAATTGAATTGTTTAACTCATGCTGATGTTCCACATTCCTGGGCTATACTGCAAACCACAAAGTTTTTAAAAGCGGAGTATGTTTCTCAAGTTTTCATTTAGGTTTTAAGCAAAAGCTCTTCATTCATTCTGAGGGTAATTTATTACACATACTGGCAAATTCCACTTTAGCATTTGCTGATARAAGAGACCTGTCATCTCTTATTCACTTTTACATAGTGTTCCTCAGAAATAATTACCAGATAGGATTGCAACTCCCTGACATGCATAAAGGTTATAAAGAAATTTATGACAGAAAAATATTTTTGTCACATACTTTGAAAAAAGTGCCCACACTGCAATTGAAAAACTTTTCTTCTGACCAGGAAATTAAAAGTGAATAAAAATAAAGGGTCTCAAGGCTTTTAATATAAAAATGTTACCATTAAAAATATTTTAGATGAGCTTGCCTATCTTGAATAAACAGGTATTAGGGCAATATTTATTGTTTTAAATAAACATTTCCCAAAATGATAGAAGAATGTTTTCTAACATTGTGTCCTGCCTAAGCAATTTATTTTTCCACTTCACTAAATTAAAGGAAAGGTTAAATTACCAAAACCTAATTGGTAGCACTGAGATCACAGTGAGTAATCTCACYTAATGAAGCTGTAATCAATGTCTGAACAACTCAATTTTTAGTTTCATTATGTTATATATTTATGCATGATGAACTTTTCACCATGAACAGTCTTCAAAGGCAAAATTTTCATATGCTGATACATAGATCCAGAATCTTCCAAATTTCAGTTTAAATATATTTTTTTTATCTTTTAACAACAAAAGCAGCAAAAATGGATAGAAGGTGTTTGAGCAGTTGTTAGAGTTGTGATAGGAGATTGTGCTTGCTCCTGTTAATTACAGCAGCTTTCTTCAGGGGCACTTCTGCCTGTACTATTTCATAGTGACTCTGGGATCATATGATACAGCCTATTCTTKTACAAAAGATTCCACTTGTGAGCTCCACTGAAAGCAACAGAGGAAATTGCCACTTCAGAATAGAACTGAATTTTTTTTTTTATATATATGAAGATGGATGATCTTATTGAGATGAAAAAACCCAACCAAAGGTACAAAGCAATGCTTCAAAATCTCAAAAAACTATCTAATTATTTCAGTATCAGTAGCTATACCCTGTCTACTCAYACAAAAATTAAATTGCATCCTAGAGATTTGCACTTCTTAATATTACTGGTCTGTGTGTAGACGGATATTAAACAAAGGCTAATAAGGCATAGAAAGTAGTCAAATAGCCAGATCCTATCTGTACAACACTAGAATAAATTAGCTGGTTTCAGCTGAAGGATGCCACATGGAAATATGTGAGAAAGACACAAATAAACAGGCTTCACTTATAAAAGAGTATGAGAAGGATCAGCTTTCMTKGTTGCTTAGAAGTAACTTGAAGTARCTGCTTGTATTTGTACAACCAGTATGATCACAAAGCTTTATGAGAATACATGCACTCAGCATGTTTTGAARTGATGAACAAGTGATGCCTTTATAAATTCACAATATGAAGCCTGGATGTCTACAACCRTAAGATCCCATAATTTTGAAGTTCAATTCTGAATATTTCCTCAACGCTAAAATGGCAGCTTCTAACATTTTCTCCCTGCACAATATTCTAAAAATGCTGCAAAATACTTTGAAATATTAGAGTCCCTGTCATTTCTATTTCTAAACAAAATTATCAGTCATTAGGTGTACTGAGTTGGCAAAAAGTCACATAAAATATTCATTCCAGTRTAGGAGATACTCACCTGTTCCATTCCTAGAACATAAATTAATATTAGGATGTTTTCACATATATGGGGTAGGAGGGAAATAAGTAGAGGAAGAACAAATGCATAGGTTTAGTCTTTGTTTGCAGTAAATGAAAACAAAAACAAAAAGAGCTTCCTAATTATTCATATTTCAGACATTGTTGTTTTCCTTATCGTCCCAGCCAGTAGAAGAAAAATTGTGATATTAATCAGTACCAAAGAAACATATCAGGCATGAAATTGCCTCCAGAAACCATAGCAAGAGACTCATAGGAAAAGACTGACATAGCATTCCAAAAAAGGCTTGGCCTTGCCACATAGGATTGTTTGGGAGAAATCAGCATGTGGTGACAGGAAGATAGAACACTATCCTCACTTTTYCCCTTGACACATGGTTACTACAGGGCTGACTGCAGAAAACAGCTTWGGGGAAGTGTTTGCACTTCAGAGCTCTCCCATGATCACAGAGTGGCACTTCCAGTCTCCAAATGCAATGTGGATGAGATGAAGAATCTCCTGTCATTCGGCAGGAGACCCTAATGGTCATTTTAACATCTTAGGTCAGTGAGTGAGCATTTCAACACTTCTTTCTAACCATAGTGCTGCAAGGAACAGGTAACCAGGATATAGGCAGATTTTATTGTCATATACATTCAGCTTTAAGTCAAAAGAAAGAACTTCTTCAGAGAGTTTTCTTTCCATCAGGCCACAAAATCCAGGCCTATTTTTCACATCTTTCATCAAGTCAGCTAACATTCCATGGGCATCRAAGATTTTCTTATGCATTGTTCTCACATAGCTTAAAGAAACAGTAGATAAAAACATGACTGTCTGTTAGGAGACACCTATAAACTGCTGAATTGTTTACTTTGGACATTTATAGAAAAAAAGCTTGGGTTTGGACTGTTCTTTCCAAGAATGTGCAGCATCAGACAGCAGAAAGAGGAGCAGTCCTAGGAAAAAAACACAACCTGCTAGAGAAGTGAACCTTTCCTGGCCTGCTTTTGTAAACAATTATTTATAAATCTTCTACACTTTCACAGGAGAAATAGGAGGTAGAAGAAAGAACTGAAAGGAGCCTGTCTTAAGGTTGATAGTAATGTTCCACAAAGGGATTTTACCCCTATTTTACTAGCTGTCTATGGCGAATTCATTTTGCTTCTTTGCATGGTTCCATGACTAATAAAATGTGGTACAAAGAAACACAGCCTGATAAGGCAGAGGCCTGGGGAAGACAATTATGGGATGCAGTATAGGAAAACCAATAAGAGATGGGGCATTAGGTTTGGCACTGGGAAGTCCTCAGCTATGAGGACAAGTGTGCAGCTCKTGCCTTCAGAAGGTAAACATCACAGTTTTGTTAAGTATCTCTTAATAAAAATGGATTCATCACTATTGCAATCAAACATAGTTATGTCCATTTCTCAGACAGAAAGAYACACATTGATTGCTTTAATTATAATTAAGTGTTGCATTTTGAACAAGGCATTACCAGCAGTTTATGTTTAGCCTTTTTATAATTACATACATAAAGAAAATGTGTTTAGGAGTTGCAAGTGTAAAGATGAAAGGCAGCTGAAAAAGCAATAAGGATGAGTGACTAATGGACAAGTTTTCTCTGAATATATTCACTTCTATTCCTGCTCAAATTTGTTCTATGGAATGACATTCTCTCTCACTCGCCCACACACACATTTGCATTTCACACACACAAGCCTGACCAACAGTAACTGAGAAATACTATTATAGATGGTAAATGTGCAACCCTGACCTTTTGTCCAATTGGATAATGTCTCCTAAGATATTCAGGGCCTGATTTTTTTTTTTCTCAGTTACATGATTGTAAATCATTATGAGTTTCTTCTGAGATTAGAAAAATAGTATTCTTAGCCTTTGTGCCTCCTGGTGGTCTGTTGCCCAAAAGCAACCCAAAAGCAATGGGTTAGGAACAGGGTGTAAGAATGTGGAAAAGTTCTCTTGCCAAAATTCAGAAGTTATCATCATCTCAATTTTAACCTAGAGGAGAAAAAAAAAAAGTGATTTCAAAAGTGTTCCAAGTAATATAAAGAAATCCACCAAAACAGCATTTCCAATAAAGCATACAATAAAATCTAATATATAGGGAACCAATGTTCCCAGTTAGATACAAGAAGTTTTGTTATAGTCCCTTTTGATGAARGGAAATTAAAGACTTTGAGGGAGCAGACATAAGGCACTGGAAAATGTAGCATGGCTAAAATCCTGGTCCACAAACTTGAAGAAGATTAAACATCAAAGCATTTTAGGGCATTGGTAAGTGAAGATGGATTTAATGAAAAGACGATTTACATATGAATAACATAGCTCATACACATTTATAGCCATCCATGAAAAATTAAATTAATTTGCAATGCAAACCAATGCCCAACYGGGGCAGCTAATGAATGCCAATGAATGATGAATGCTACTAATGACAGAACTGTATTTAATTGGTTTTAAAAAAGCTTACTAATTTTTTCAGTAAGTGCTTATTGTACATTATAAAGATTTTTTTTTAAGTCACTGAGCTACTGGTAAAATTTCTAGTACAGGAATTCATCAGAACAGGTTATGATACTTCCATTTCCTCATATACACAAGGATTGGCTTAACCAYTAAAGAAAAGAAACTTGGGAAAAGTGGTTAAAAATATCTGAAAACAATCTGAAAACAACCATTACAGTCTGTTGCAGCTTGTTTGTACCTGCAGGGCATGAAGGCAATGACAGCACCACTTCTACAAGTACTCAKTGTCTGCAAAACTTCAGAGGTACARAAGAGTCAAACAATGACTGACCCTCTGAGCAGTTTCCAAGCACGTTTGATTCCAGCACCCAGAAGTCCAGGCCAAATCCAGTCCTACAGAAACCTTACAGACTCAATGGAGAGGTAAGGGTCTCATCAGGAAGTGTTTTCATGTACTGTTTGGTGCACTGAATTGCTAGTACACATAGATACAGCTTAAAACAGGCTAAGAAATAAGTCCTCAAGCTGCTTCTTGCAGGTTGAAATTGTACACAAAACTCTTAGAAGTGGGTTATTGAGACCAGTGCTAGTAAGAGCTCACTAACTGCTGAAGCTATGTAGAGACAAAAAGTTATACAGTTCATGAAACAATGAGAAGGTAAATATCTTCAGATGCATYTGTTCAGAGTAGTAGCAATTTTATTAATTAAATCAAATCTCAACATGGTCACMCTTGCTTTCCAAACCCCAAAACACATCATACCTAGAACACTTCAACTACAAACTGTGTTCCAAACAATGTGCAATGAAGGCTGCTGTCTTTGTTTAAGACAATTTGAAGGAGTGGACATTCTAAAATGAATTAAAAACTTCCCCTCAGTTTCAACCAATGCATCTCCACCAATAAGGAGAAAGGGAATATGAGCGAAGTGAAAAGATCACTGTTTATTAACAGGCAAAAAAAAACAGTAAATAAACTCTAGATACAAAATCGTTAAGTCCTAAAACCATTTTTCTCTAAGATTTATTCTAAGACTAATATAACAAAAATAAATATATTTATCGAACATCAAGCTATAGTTTACATTTTTCATGTCATAAAAGTGGAAACTGCTCAAGACCTATGGTAGTCAACAATTAATTAATAGCAGGGTTTCTAAGTCATGGCCTTCAGATTGCAACAACATTTCAGACGAAATCCGTCTCAATAAATGTTTCCCAAACACAAGGAAAATTAAAGGCACAACTCAATATGGAATGGTGTTAAGATGCATCAAGTTTTGACTATRTTTTACTTCATATTTGATCATGACATGCTCTCTAGACATTTTTACAGGAAGGAACTGGTATGCTCAGGGCAATAAAAACCAAGATTTGAGGGAGATATAAGGAAAACAACTGACTACACCAAGCTCTCGAATGACATAAATGTGCATAGGCTTCTGCTCTATCTGTCCAGAAAATATTTCATAATGCCACTTGAGTAAAAACATCCAATTAGTTAAATATCACTCAAAAAATTAAAAACACCTTCTCCCTCTRAATAGTTACACCTTTCATTTAACTGTGACATGCAGGGTTAGGATTCACAAGAGCAGATCATGAAGTTGWCTTTTCTACACTCTGCCATCTGGAAGCTTGTAATATCCCACACTCCATTCCTTTTGGTTAGGAGACCCAATAGTGCTTTAATGCCATCTGTTATTTTGGGCCTCCTCATGACTCTTTCGTGATCCTGACAGAGTGCCACTTTGCTGTTGTTGTTTATGATGGGGGATGAACAGCAAGCTCTGGCATTGCTGTGTGTGGAGTTGCACATCCTGTGACATCCAAGACAGCTCATCCTTCCAGAGGGTCTTCTCAGAGGAATGCMGGAGCTTATAAATACGGCATGTGACAGCAAAATGAAATACAATCCTTCATGGTAAACTATGTGTGAACTTCATTATATCAGTTCCATGATTATCAGAAGTTGCAAGGAAGTTGCTCTGAATTGCTCTTTGTCCAACACTAKAACATAAAAGAAGAAATACAACACTGCAGTAGCAGTACAGTAATAAGTACTGTTATTTAATAAAGGAATTCTTTTTTAAAAAAAAAGAAGTACTGAACAGCAGTTTTGATGATTTTGTCACAACCTCCTCTGAGTAAGTGAAATACTGCTCAAAATTATGATTGCATTTGTTCTGGTTAAAAAAAAACAAACAAACAAAACAACAAACAAACAGACTCAAACACAAGTGTTGAAGTAGTTTGACTGAGCCAAGACAGGTAAAAGTGCAAGGAGAGTTTAGCAGTTCATACGAATCTATTGATAGAAACACTGTTGCTATAACAACAGTATATCACAAGAATGGGGGTGAAGGGCCAGAAATACAGAACTAAAATAAMTAAAAAGGTCTAGTTTCAGATCTTCTCTATTACATGATAGAGCTCATTTGCCACAGTGTCTTGGTTTGAGACAATCTTTTCAGAGAGAAACAGTTATGGAATAAATGTTTCCTCTGAAATGAAAAATCTGATAATTTTYCCCACCAATATGAAACACATGTTTGGGTGAAAGTGGGAAGTTTGGGAAGTTTGGGAAGAAAAAATAGTTTCTTTAACAAAAGAAGAAAAGAAAAAATAGTTTCTTTAACAAAAACGAGGTGTCCACAGGACACAGATTAAAAAAAAAAAAATTAATAACTGTTGGATATCTAAACTCCAGGAACTCACACCACCTCTCCCCCCACAGCCTCTCAGCACATGGTGGGGAGAAAAAAGGCGCRGCTCTTGTCCCAGGGGAAAAAAGAAACAAAAGAAAATTCCRCATAGCCACTCAGGCARCAGTGGGAGCCTGGTGGTAGTCYTCTCCTCACTGTGGATGAAACAGAGGGCTCGGTGTGCTTTTCTCTCGCYGGCTTGGATTCTGTAGAGTCCAGGACAGAGACAGAGTGGCACAGCTTTTCCCCGCCGGCCCCCAGCTGGTTGACGCTTGCCTCCTGGTTCTCAAACTGAAACCCTGCCAAACAGCTCCAGAAAAAAAAAATCACAGGGAACACTGAAGGGGTGGCAGTCCAGGGAAAGCTGTTTGCCGATGCCAACAAATCTGAGCTAGCTAAGAGGCAACAACGTAACTGCCCTGCACTTCACCTGGATCTTTTCCAGGTCTGACTTGTAAGCTCAGGCACATTTTGGGCATTTAAGCAAACGAAGTATAGGAATACAGCATTGTCACACAGTTTAGTAAGCACAGACTGCACACAACACATTTCAAACAAGAAAATATCAATTTTTCTTTGCTACTCCTCACCTTTGATATCCAAGTACTTTAGAAAATGTTAGTCATTATAGTACCCTTGTGGGGCAAGGGGCTTTATCACTGCTGTTTGGCATTAGGGTAAGTCAGAGAACACCAATTGAACTGCCTCAAATTGTATTAGAAGCCTTCCATAGAATCAGGACTCATGTGCGACCTTACCTTCAGTATCTGTCTTCCCACCAGTGTTTAACAGATGCTCAGCCCCTTCCCCAACTTTCAGAAAAAGGTCAGACATGGATATTTTGGTAACAGAGAAACTTCTGTGCAGAATAACTAGTGTAGTGAGCATTAGGGATCTTCCCTCTGTTCCAATTACAAAGCAGGCTCCCCAGGTTCCAGTTAAATGCAGAGCTTTCGTCATTTTCACAAGCTGTACTTGTGGAGAAGAAAATGGGATGGGATCTCTCTTTAAAGGAAAAGTTGTCTCCAGAACAATTTGCAAAATAAATTTATCATCTKCATGATGCTACCTGGAAGAATTACCCCTCAGGACAAAGGCTGTCAAGCTACTAGCCAATGTAGTTTTCTTCCTTTTTCTGACGTGACAGTATTCCTCTATGGGCTGAGTTACCAGAGTTCTTTATTTCCTGGAGTTCCTAAATGCTATTATTATTCCTTGGGCACACCTGACTAAGAGCCCTATAACTTGCTTCCTAACAGGTTTCAGCCTAGCCTATCTGACATCGGACAAATTCTTATGAAGTCTCTATAATTGATTTTAAAAGTTTTGCATGTTGAATGGAAGGCTGTTTTTCAGCTATGACCTACTGCACTTTATCAGTCTTCTTCCCTCAGATATATTTAGACTGTCACAAGGATTTTAGCAAGCCATTCCCTAGGCTTCTGTTGAATACTGTTTATGACCCTAGAAGTTTTATTTTCTTCACATCTGTCTTGTGGTCATGAAACTAGCTCCCAGAGAGAGTTTAAGTCGAATCCATCATGCATTCCTGTTGCTAACACAGGTGGGGAATAGGATGGCAAATAGCAAAATCTGGGGTTAATAGTTCCTATTACCTACAACAATACTATGCTACTTCTTTACAGATGYTATCAAAGAGAAGTATTAGTGAGTGCCATGGCTCACATTCCCCCTTCCCATCAGAGCCTTGAGCAGCAGAGTTAAATTTCTGCTCCTCCTTAGGAGATTTGACCCTGTGTCTCCCATCTCTTCGCCAATGTGCCACTCTACAAGGTTTTACAGGTAGAGAGAACCACAAGATCTTTGCTAGGAGGATTTATGTTGTAGTCCCTCACTCCAAAAAATATTCTGTGACCACCTTTCCTCCCCTAGAATACCAAATCAGATCTCACAAGAACAAATGACCTCCCACTTTACTAATAATCAGGATAGCACTGCCAAAATCGTGGCACACAAGGAACAAAGGTTCATTTACAAGAATAGATCATTCAGTGAGTCTTTCTCTCTGCACAGCAGGCAAGGTAAATGCCACAGAACWCCATGGCCTTTCACTGTATTCAGCTCACTCTGAGTACAAGCTTTCAGATCATAGCCTTGAGTTCAAAAATAGGAACAAGTACTTTGTCCTTCAGGGAAACAAAAGATAGAAAAAATTATGAAAATAAAAAAATACTTTCCTGACTTGAAAGAAATTCTACCAAAGAGAAGAATTCTACCATTTCTTCTGTAAATAGAAACAAGTTATTAACTTCTTAATTTCCCATGTCATTTACTAGGGTCACTCTCCATTATGCTCTAACATTATTTTACTGCTTAAATTTACTCAAAATAGAAGAGTGTTAAATCCTCTTCATCCCTTGGTGAGAGACCATCGAAGATCTCTAAGGTTAGGCATAACCATCCAATCTCTTTGAAACTCTAAATGCACCAACAGTCTTTGCAATTTTTCTGTGCTCACTGAGACTCGCTCAAGGTCACAGGACTATGTGTGGCTGTAGCCAGCATGTTTTCTTTTCTCTAGACCCCTTCTCCAAAGACTTTGGCGTCCCAGCTTCAATATTTCTCATTGTCCCTTCTAATCRTACACTATTTTTTGGCCTTCTGTTTTTAAATCAATGTCGTTTTCTCAGCTATTGCTACTGCACTTGAAATTTCATCACTTGCATTCCTTTTTTTTCTTAGTCATGACAAATACCAATGGCCTGTGGTAGGACAGGTGTAATGCCAGAGCCTACATGGTTTTGTTTGTGTAGATTTCCAAGTGTTTTTTAAAGTGGAATTATTGAGAATTAAGTCRCTTCCTCCACACTGCCTGCAATTCTTTGGAAATTGTCAAATGTATGTATTTGCCAATATGCTAAACTAAACAAGKTGCACTTGGAAGACAGACATTTGTGCAATGAAAAGCTCTCCTTCAAATCCTTTTCAGCAGGAACCCTAGTCCAAGGACAGCGAATTGTTTATCCCTTGCTCGTGTTTCTTATGCAACATTATCCTGGAAGAACACTCATATATTGGCCAGCAAACATCRTCCCTGGATCTCAGGCACAGCATGTTCCCACTGCAGAGAACACCCTTCTCCTGACCCTGATGAATGATTACAGAGCTCTGATTCAGCACTGACTTGCATCATTAAGCTGAAAACACGATAAAACTCTCTGCATTGTCCACRGCTCTCAGCATTCTCCACCCTGATAAAAAATAGTTTTGTGCTTGAAACCATTTCTGCAGTTCACAAAAGTAGCACAGTGGGTGTTTTATTCTCTGTGGCAGAGTCACTTTTACATAGTAACTGTATCTATCTCCAGAAAAAGAAACTCTTGGTGTTAAATATACAATATTTCAAGCTTTATGGTTTTCCAGAACAATTATCTACCTTTGTTTCGTGCAGCAAWGACTGAAGGTCCCAACAGAACCCCATCACAATCCAGAACAATTAAGTCACACATACTTATTATAGTTTTGCACCCTCACTAYCATGAAGACAGCTAAAATACYGGTTTTCTGAAAAATATTCTACWATGATGYAATATACAGTGTATAAGGGAAGTTTAACATCCTTTATTATACAGAAATAGTGAGCAATAACTACGCCCCTACAGAGTCTTCCCAAGGGCAGCCCATAAATAATATGATTCCTAATAAAGGAATACAATAGGTCCTAAATTTCTGCACATGGACTCTCCAAGTTTACCTCGACAGCCCCACTTTTTAACATGAATCCAGCAAGGAGATTTCATGTAGATTACAGAAAGATGCCAACAGGCTAAATTATCTCACAGTAGTCACACCTCCCTAATTTACACCTACTCTGAGCAGGGAGAACTCCAAGACTTGTATTTTGGGGCTTATTGTAAATGTCAGTCACGAAACTGCTCAGCTCTGTTCCCAGAGCAAAGCAAGGCTTTCCAAATCAAYCGATCCTGGTCTCTTGTTTTCCCTGTATCTTCAAACGCAATAAAATAACTGCAACAGGCAATAGTGAAGCACAAAGGGTCACAGGCAGCTAAAAGAATGGTTGGGAATATCTGCTGGATCATTTCAATTTGAAAGCAGTGTTAGCATGAAGAAATCTGTAACTAGAAACAACCTTTCCTTATCCTGCCAAGAGGCTGACTGTCTCTAATGTGATGAAGGCAAGCAGGACATCTCCATTTCATAAACACGGGGAGCAGAAACCAAGAAACACGTGCCAAAAGGAGTGATTCTTTTTAAGAATTCTGGATATTTGTAGATCTGGTACCAAGAACAAAAGTTTCTCCTGGAATTTCAGCTTGTGGAGTCCAATTCTTCACTTAAAATCCCAGCTTTCATTTTCTCTRTAGAATAAAAATCTTAACAACAGGGAACAAAAAGCTCAGTAAATATAGAAAAAGAAGTCACAGTATTTAATCATATTTTCAGCCTAATTTTTTTAWCCTGCATCAAGGAGGTATGCAACACAGCAATCGAAAACTACAAGTACTATTCAAGCTTTGTAAACGGGAACATCAATTTGGTCTCTCAGACATTTTATTTAACATAAAAAGAAAGCAGAAGCTTAAATCTCAAAAAGAAAAAAATAATCAATTATTTATAAAGATCCACAGGTAGATTCAGGAAAACAAAATAAAAAGATACTATATAAAACTCTGTGGGCAAAGTTAACAAACCCCAGAATAACTGAGAGATTTTTCAGGTACATTTACATGCCTGAAGCCAACAGATACCATTTTCTAAATGCAGACCACCGTCGAACACCTACAGAATTTACAAAAAAATTCCAAAAATCTGTCCAAAGAGCAATATTACCTGTCCCTCTGAGGACAGGTTCTCTCTGCCCAACTCTGCCACACTATTTGCTCTGTTGCAAGGCCCAGATATCTTCAAAAGGGTTATTTATGAGTGGCAACCCACCCAGAGGCTTCCAGAGTCTTCTTACACAAACACACCCTATATCCTATGTCCCAGAGTTGAAAGAATAAAAGAAATTTCATAGAATGGGTGGAAATTTTAAGATTTCTTTGACAAATAAGTTAGCAACTGAATTATGAGTAGAAATTCTGCCCTGCAAACCCTCACTGACTGCAGGGACAGAGAAGGAGGTGCCTCTTCTTCAGTATATGTAACAACTTCAAGTGTTGCACCTATTCTTTCATTAATGT
This sequence comes from Malurus melanocephalus, assembly GCF_030028575.1. Lineage (NCBI taxonomy): Eukaryota > Metazoa > Chordata > Aves > Passeriformes > Maluridae > Malurus > Malurus melanocephalus. Next base: position 240,389 of record NW_026623333.1, read on the forward strand.
AGAGAGTTTTTATGGAGGATTTCTTATCATAAGTGTTGACACAATCTTTTTCACTTGCACCGAAAAAACCAAAATATCGATGCTGTTTTACAGCAGGATTAATGAAAGCACAAAAGGGAATTCAATCCAGAATTGAGAACAAGATCCAGATTTCCTGTTCCACACAGCTTGAACAGGTTTTCTTCCTCAGCAGGCATGAGAGCAGRCCTGACAAGACATCACACTTGCTCCCTCTCACAGCAATCCATGAGGAGCTGAGGCAGACATTAATTAGCTCACCCAACTGGAGAGATTGATTAGCCCTGGATAGGCAGCTCTGCTTTCCTGAAGGCACAGCCCAGGGACCTCTAAGGCACTTGTGCATCACAGATTTGATGTGTGAGCTTGACTTCACAAGAGGTAAGAGTCCAACATAACTCGGCACACACAGAGGAAAGGCGGTGGTTTCCATGGCAATGTTCATCTTAAAAGAGCTCTCACTTCTTCCACCCCGCTCCTGTCTGCCCTGTATGTCAGAAATGCATCTCTCCCTGAGCTCATCAGCATGCTCACAGAAGGAGAACTTCAACATGCAGGGCCTTCTGCCTTCCTTCTGCTTGCAGGATTCCCAWGGGTCCCTGGGAGGGCAGAGAAACCCTCGGGGATGTGCCTGAATTTTCCACGCACAATGAACAATTAGATGATGAAAGCCCCAGTGGGCTTGAGAGGTGTATTTTAACTGTGAGCAGTTCCAACTTCAAATTCTGTATTAGGATAAAATCCTCAATAGTTTTAGCATCCAGGTTAAGGTCCTTCTGATGTAGGAAGCTCAAAGCAAGATACAATTGTGCTTTTACAAGCTAAAGGCTTTTTGATCTCCACATGCCATTTCTTCACTCATACTAGTGTCCATATTCTCATTCTYCTTTTCCTGTGCTAGCAGGCAGTTCTAGCCACATGAAAGGTTAATAAAAAAACCCTCCAGTGCCTGATTATCTGAAGCTGTCATACACAGTGCATGTTTCTACATGTGTATCTGTGCAGACAGGCAGAAGAGGACACAATCCTGCTCTGGGTCCAACATGCACAGTGCAGCTTCTATTACACCTTTTGCAAATTAGTGATATGCTACCATGGCTATTTACAAAAAAACCAGTTGTATAGGGATGAAAAGCATTGGTCTATCCCTCCCCTGCAAGGTATATGGAAACATACAGAAGAAAATCCTTCTGTTATAAAGCTGACACCTTTCACATCTATGAAGCCTGAAATATTTGTTCACTTTCTCATAAGGAACATGCAAATCCTAAATAGGAATTAATGTCTAATTCACTTTCATTGAATTCACTTTCCACTCTGAATTTCCACCCTTGTAGTGCTAGGTTCTAAATACTGGTGCTGTACTGTGTGAGGAAGGAGAGGCTTGTCCAATGCACATGAACAGATACATGGTAATAAATATTTTCTTGAGACAGAAAACCAGTAATCTAACAAAATACCCAACAGTAAATGACACCTGAAAGCAAATGTTARTATARTASTTATTAAGATAGCAAATCAGTTAGYTGYTTCCTTTTGTGTTCAGGGCAGAGAAAATGAATAGAAATAAAAAGAAAACTTCACCTTCCCGTAGCACATTTACTATAGTGGATGTTGAAACCTCTGTAAAGGCTACTGAAGAACACTTTCATCTCAAGAATTTGCCTTCTAAATTAAAAGCAATATATTTTGCCAGCTTTATATTTAAAGTTAATGTGCCAGATTTTGGTATCTCTGCACTGAGTGATAATGCTGAGTCATTTCACAATTAGCTATGAAGATGGTATTTGGAACTGGAAAAACAGGTATCTCCCAAAACAACATATAAGACGTCACTTTCTATAAATCATTAAAACACCACAGTGTAAAATTTCTCCAATTTTTCATCTTCCTACTCATCTTATGGCACTGCAGCTCCCATCCAGATCTGATCTTTCAGACARCATATCTGCAGCTATTCTGGAAAATGTCAAAAACATTTCATATCTCCTCAACTCTAGTGAGCATAATTCAGTATTTCCATTCTGTGCCATAATGACCTGAGCTTAAAACTTGCAAAAGAACAAGCATAAATGGCAATTTGAATGCTATAAAGATGAACCTTGTCTATTATTTTCTTTCAGGTAAAAGGAATTTTGTCTCATTAATAAGTTTAAAAGGTCTCAGTTAAGGACTAGAGGAACAAAATGCATGATCTATATCCACGCTGAATTTTTTTTTTTAAAGTAAAAAGAAGAAGAAACAAACTTTTGCTGAAGAGTGTCAAATACCTTTTTGATACTGAGATCTACCTTCTTCTTTTCAAAGGTACACTTGAAAACTGGAATGAAAAGTGGACAAAAAATAGTTTTCATATACAATGCTATCTATCTTTATTACTGCATTTTGAGATTTAAAATTCCTCTGAAGATACCTGCCAGAGAAATCAAATGTTTTTATGTGACAGGAAGACGTTTTTCTAGGCAACACATGTGCTGCAACAAAATCTACGTTACCCTTTACTCTCTCCCACTCACAAACAAGTTTCCCTGCCAATAAAAACCACAATTCTGTGTACCACAGGCTCTCATGCACTGGCAAACTTTGAGCAGTTTGTAGAAAAAGGGCTGTAGAACACACTATCAAGCAGCATCAACTGAATGGCACATTGCAAAACTTGTCCTGGCAGGACACCAAGATCGCAGGGAAGAGAAAAATCTGTAAAGGCCATGTTGAGGAAAGACTCAAACATTTGTCTGCCCTCAATTTCTTCTCTGCAGCAGAAAAGAGAGCGACTTTCATGGAGTTTCACCACACCTATTTGCAAGGTATAAACTCCACATAAAGTGGGATWTTAATTACAGGGGAGAAATAAAAGCAAGAACACCAATAATAATCTGTTTAGGCTTAMTAAGAATACATTGTGTAATTCTATTAATTTTATACTTAAAGACTGTTTTACCCATGCCCAGCATAAACCTTCCCAGAGCTGAACGTACTATCTCAAGTCACCTTTCAGTCCAAGAACTTGCATTTGCAGAAAATAATAAATTTGTTTGAATAATAAATTTGCAGTGTCCTCAATCACCTTCATGTTAAAAATTTTCATTGCATTTTGCTAAACTAAGTTTGATGACTCTGGCACAAGATCTCCTAGTGTCATAATAACAAATTTTTCTATTATGTCAGATTCTTGTGTGGTAAAAAATTGACTCCGTTTGCAGAGAAGATCAGAACAGGAGGTGAGTTGATTTTATTAGCAATGGACCAAGTTCTAATATTTTTCCTGCCAAAACTGGAAATAATTTTGGGTGCTGATCAAAATCTGTTGCCTCTAGTATTCTCTTATTCTTCCTTACTGTCTGAGGTCTGAGGTAGTACTTTCTGCAGAGAGGTGGGGGGAACTTCTTTCAGAGAAATTTGACTTGCACCTCTTCCAGAAATTTCCATCATTGCTAATTATAATTGTGTGCATATCAGCATGTTTTCTTARGAGTGTTTTTTATGTAAAGAGATAGTTAGGTCCCTGCCTTTTGCGCTTGCCTACACTCCAGCTCCATTATGAAAGCAAACACATTTTTCAAAGCAGCTGACAAAACTGCTTGTGTCCCATTCCCTGYCAGCCAACACCTGATAAATCATCAAATCATTTAAGCTTTGCACAGCCTGTTTGCTTTACTGAATATGGTTTATTTTTATGTTAGGGAAGAAAAAAATAAAACCAGAAAGTCTTGTTAAAATAAATAGGATCTACGACTAGCTTATTGGCCGTGGGCAGAGAAAAAAAARAAGTGCATTATAATTCTGTATTTAGATGAGACACATAATTGTTCACAACATTTTGTCTGCTAACATTCAAKTTCATGTTAGATTTTGGGAAAAAGAGGACTTTGGTACAGAAAACAAATATCCTCTTAAAAGAGCTATTTTCTTCATCTATTCTCTATTTATTCCCTACCAGAACTGTTAAAAAGCTGATTATGCTGATGTCTTCCGGAACTAAGCAAGGACAAAAGAACACTTAATGTAAGGCAAAAAAACTACAAAAATAAATAACTATGGTTGGGGGGATGAATAGGAAACAACACAAACGACAATAAGAAAAGAAAACCTCTAGAAGACAAATGCTGAGGGGAAAAATCAGAAAACTACAGTAGTTTGAAAGAATCTAGTGTGCAATACTTATAGGTATGTGCAACCAATTCTGACTAAACCTTGTTTTTCACACCAATTCTGCTCTTATGCAAAAGGATATAAATGTATAAGCTATCAATGGAAGGGACACATATAAGTACAGTACATGTGTATGTATATAGGCAGTGACTTAAAGTACAAAACCTTATAAGTTAAATTAGAGGCAGAATCATTCTGCCACAATAAGAAAGAGCTCACTGAAGTCCAAGGAAGCCCATCAATYTCATCAGACTGCAGGCTAATCATGACAATCATAGTAATACAATATCATCACTGGCATGCATCTTTTACTTTTAAAATTAAAATGATCTTCCACTTGTGAAATGATGTCTACATGATCTGCTGAAGTCAGCAGAAGAAAAATACTAATTAAATTAAAATCAAGTTCAAGTTTTGACCTCCACTTGAAAGTGCTTGCTTCTCTGCAAGTACCTGAGCTCTCCCTGACATTTCAGACTCCACTGTTCTTTGCAGCATTCAAAACAGCACCTAAGGGACTGACTCACAAGTTCCCTGAGCCATTTACATCTTCCCTTAACCCTGCAAATAAGACTGTGTTCTTTGTGAGGCCTCTCCTTTGTTTCTTTTCTTCAGAAATAAGAAATGATTGGCTGTGACATTCAGCTTTGAAATACTGTCATTCACAAGGGCAACAAGAAGTCACGTCCTTGCAGCTTTGATTCTCTCTCCTTTGTTTCCTTTTAGTAGTAAAGACAGACACRAGCTAATACTTGCCATAATGCCCACTTGCCTGGAATTACCTATTCCCTCAAAATGGTGCTAAAGAGGCCCATTTGATTAGATTCCTAGGCAAGGTGCTAAAACCTAGGGATTTATGTCTTGGAAAACATGAACAATAGGTCACATTTCTTATTAGAAAAGCGAAGGATGTATTCTGTCTTGGAAGCTTACTTGAAGCACAGCAGTGATAAAGAAATACTTTTKGACTTGACTTTCGGTAGATTTCTAGTGAAATCAGGAAACAAAACTGTAAAACATTGCAGTCTACAAACAAGAATTAATTCAGCTGCCCATAAAACACTTGGATGATACACATGTATAAACCACATATTTTACTCTGACTCCTATGCACACTACTCAAGTTTCCAAAAATGTTAAGACATGAAATTTGGCCGACAATGCTGTTTACCAAATCCTCAAAATGCAACATGATGCTGGCTGAATAGACAAATCCATTTATTTTGCTCCTCCAAAGGAGTTTGAACTATAATGGGTTTTATTTGGTAAAGTGCCCACCACTGAATCAGACTGCTCCTCTGTTCCACAAGCTTCCAGAAGATGACAAATAAACAGGTAGACCAAAAAGCACCTTGACTTCCAAGTTTCCTTAAGAAATTGTTCTTCGCTTGGGTGTTTTCAGAGCACAGAAAGAGCCTGTGCTCCTTTCCACTGACTCATCTTGGCACAGTGGAGCAAGGTGGTCTGGAGAGAAGGCATAGTGCAGCCAATTAGCTAACTTTCTCCAATTTCCAATAATCCATCAACATACTGCGCAGGAAAACACCATTGAGTCCTCATTCTCATTTCTTCTCAGTATTGTAAATAATATTACTTGACTGAAGTAGGCTGATGATAGGAAAACTGCAATGAATGATAGGAAAAGAGCATGGATGGCCATGGAGAATATGGAAGGTGGAGCAGGAGGAGACTGACAGCAGAAAACCATGGACAAGAGCAGGGAAAGGTGCACAGATTGCTGGTCTAAGGCTGAGAGCTGTCAGAGGGAGAAACTCCCACAACCCAAGCTACTGCAGCAGTTCTGGAACTTCCACCAGGCCATGAATCAAAAATCCACCTTCATTCCCACTCATCTGGGCAGAGAGCAACCTRGCACCAACTGCTTCTCCTGTTTTGAAGGCAGCAACACAAGATGTGTGTATCCAGGGAATTAACCTGGCAGCTTGGATGGGAAAACAGGAGGTAGAGAWGGAAAAGTCCCTGATATTTCAAGARCKAGATGCTGGCTCAATATTCTGTACTTCTTTTCTTCYTTTGTGGAAGAAAAGCCATCTGTCAGTTTGTCTTGAAAAAGACAAAGTGGCTAAAAAATATGTGCAAAACTTTAGTTTGTARGCATGATGAAGTGAACAATGGGAAGGCTGCCTATCTAGAATGRGACACATTAAAAAAATTGCTAGTACATGAAAAATCAGGCACTAAAAAAAAAAAAAATTCTTAGCTCATTTGAAAAACAAGTACAGATTCTGCATGGCTGTTTATAGTTTAATACCTAGAGTGAATCCACTAAACGTCACCGTACTTTTACAAATCTTGGGAACTGGGGCAACTTCTACCTCAAACTTCTCAAAAGAGGAGCAATGGGGCAATTTATGAAAGCTGGATAACAAAAATGAGGATATCTTCCGGGACTTACTTGTGTTTTTCTCTAAATACAATATTCTTCCACTTACAGAAGCATTAGGAAATGTATAAATTGCCTGCACAAAATGCAATGACAATGCTTCTGTCTCAATTAGATCCCATTTGCCTGAGCACACGGATCAGAACAAATGGCAGATGTTTACATGGGCCCCATCTGGTTTGGATTCGCTATCCAAAGAAAAGTAATGCAAGTRGAATAGTATTTCCTTTCATTAACTATAAAGAGCATTATTCACCAAAATATCTGCCTAATATTTCTCTCAATGTATTTTGTTCACTAAACCCACCTTATATTAGCTTGACATCACCCAGCTTGTCGTCACTGCAGTTTTTRCCATAGCAACCTGTCTTATCCTACATCATCACGCTAACGAAAGCTGAATGTTCCACTGTCCCTGTGCATACAAAGTTTTCATTTAGGCCAGAACTCAGAGCTCCCAGCCAACAAAATGCAGTCACGGGCTGCCTCTTGAATCTAGAGTGCAAGATGTGTCCAGTAGGTACCAAGGCAACTTATGTAAGGGATGTGTTTTGCAATGCCAGAGGGATAATCGTGCTGCCATTTGTGATGGGAGGATGTGGATGAGCCTCTAAGGATGCCAAAGACTTCCATTTATGTACAACTGAAAGTGCACCTCTAGACACCTAAAAAGACCACATGCAAACTATTAAATTATACTCTGTAAATCTTATTCTACTGCTCAAGGGAAGMRRWKRWTYMAMYWAAMTTKKWWTTTWCACTGTAAAAATTCATCTCAGTAAYATAACATGAGGACCCTTAGYTCCCAGGGTGAATGACTATGCCTTTTTCTATCAGTGTGCAGTAACAAAAAGCAAAGTACTTTCTTTAAAATCCACCGTGTGTGCTCACCCTACACAGTCATATTTTCCTAATTAATGTTGCTGGTCTGTGATTTTGGGCTTTTTTTTCCCAGAGGAATAACATTCTTTGTAACAACTTGTCTCAAAAAAACCAGAGCAGCGTAACAGTACAGCGTGGTCTCACAAGCAGATTGAAAATTGASTTCTGTAAACTACTGAGTTTCTTAATGGTCCACAGGTAATACCTTGTAAAAATAATGAACCAAGAAATCTCCATCATTGCAAGCAACTTGACCACAACAGTAATTTTCAGCTTTCAGCAGGAAGGATCAGCTCTTCTAGAGCTGCAAATAAATAAGTTAAAACATTTTTCCTTCTGTTGTCTTTTTCATASGACCCTAATTTCCATTTATCTGCTTTCATTCCACTACCTCAAAGAGGTAACAGAAAACTTACTTTGTTTTTAGAAATTAGACAACTTCTGGAGATTAATTATTGACCACTCTTTTGCCCTAAATATGTACCCAAGCTAGCAGTCTCACCTGGGCTGCCAAAAATCAAAGAAAAACCAAAGGGAGGTGTAATAGAAGAGATTTCTGGAATTTAATAGGTTTTTGCTCATCTAAGCTAAAA
>NW_026623333.1:248472-269138 GCF_030028575.1 Malurus melanocephalus
TGTTTGCCATCTCTTCAGGGAAAACCTCCTCAGTTCCTTCCCTGTCTCCTAATTCCAGGGGGATCTTGCTCCCCCCAGTCAGGCCTCTCAAACCGATTCCTGTTCACTTGCCATTAACATCTGCTAGCTGTTTGAAACTGCATCTGTTCATTCTAGCTCACTGGAAAAAACACAACAGCAGACAGAGCTATTCTATCTGAATTAAGGCTCTGATGCACTTAGCTAAGATACGTACATAAACTGCAGAGAGAACAGAAATAAAATATCCTATGACATCTGCTGGCTGCCCTCATCAGCCAGCTCATAATAAGCAGCCATCACAAACACGTTTACTTTCCTCCTGCAAACATTTACCCGTTCTGTTTTCCTGCTCTATTCCTTTCTGATGGAAAACCATCACCTCTAAGCGAATTGTTGCTGATCAGCTTGCAAGGCCTGGAAAATTTTAAATCATTCATATTCCAGTGTTGCATAATCTCCACACATGCCAAGGCTGAAACTTTGCTTGAGTTTTAGAGACATAAGCTTCACAAATGAGCAGATTTTTGAAAAGCTGTTCATTGCTGCATCCTAAGTCATGAGACATTTTGTGCTATTTAAAATATTCTACCAAAAGAAGGCTTTAAAAAAATACTTGGAAAGATGAATTACATCCTTACTCTTTGGTCATAAGAAAGATGAGCTGACCCTCTCAGAAAACTTTAACTTAACATTCAGACACAGACCACCACACCTGTAAGCCAAAAATATATCCAGGTACTTARAGCAATATTTTTCAGTGAAAACATTCTTAGGAAGAAAGCAACACGTGTGTAAGTTTTTCCAGCTTCCACTGTTAGTGGCTTTGTTTGAAACACTCTGTCCCTTGCCCCTTCAAAGTTTTGTGCCAATATTGAGTTGCCAGTTTCCTTCCTCAACCTGTAAAATGTTATTATTGTATTAGCCTTCTCAGGATTTGACTGATTTGTCTGTACATTAGGTCATGACTTTTTAAAAGCAATCCACTCACAGTTCATGTGGAACTGGTTCATGATCTGCAATTCAGTGCTGCTTCTCCCTGATGTTCCAAAATTTATATTCCAGTCAGCCAGGTGCACTAAGCAGTTCACATAGAGATTTTTTTTATTTTTTCCAAAGAGGTTACCACAACACAAAAAGCAAAAGTATGAAATCACGTTGTTGAAAAAGACCTACAGGGTCTCTGAATTCTAACTTTTCTATTTATGTTTATAGAAAAAGTTATTCTTTCCTTGATGACAGCAGTTGAGCCATTTCTCCTCACGTCCCCAATCATTCAAATTCATCTGCTATCTCCACATTCTGTTGCAGAGCACAGGACAGACAATCTCCTCCATTCCCATGAGTTGAGCTGGTGGCTATTTGTGTTTAGCAGAGAACCAGCTTTATTACTGTTCCATTAAAACTGTTCTTGCTCTTTATCTATGGCCAGTTTTGAAAAATATTATGGTATTTGTCTCAAGGAGGAACTTTTACTATATATTGTCAAATTCTTGGCCCTGGAGTAGGCACAGATTTGTATTCAAGGCTGCAGAGCAATCCAAGTCCCCTTTTCATAACATTTCCACACTTCTCTGCAATTACATCTTTATGGTTTAACTTTGTCACTAACCAATTTAATTTGTACAGACTGTCTTCTTGCAGTATTTCTCCTGCAGAAATACATTTCTTAATCAAAAATAAATAATTGTGGATGGTTTTCTCTTTCCTCGTTCTTTGTCATCACTTCCTGCCCCTCACAAAGACTTGAAATAAATTTCCATATTTCCTTTCTTGTGTGACATCATACAAATCTAAGTGATATCCCGACAAATGTGAGCTTAGTTCAAGCACAAAAAGAAGTGCCAGTGTTTTCTGGAATCACCTCATTTTTGTAAACCAGACTATGTTTGTTTGTTTGTTTATTGCCAAGTAAAATGTTAATCATTAGTACTTCATTAATGGTTCTATTTCCATCTAGACAATATTTCTATTTAACATCTAGACAGGAGATAGTTTCAAACCATGCCCAAGAGCAAACAGATTTCTAAAAATTAGGATGTTTGCTTTAGCATCTAAATTAAGCTTTTAGGGTCACAAGAAAAATCTTGAGAAGGGAGAAGGAAATCTGGATCAACATGACAGTTGCAGAGAAAACCTGTGTATATTAGGAAATATCTGTATCTGAAATAAGTATCCCTTAACAGGACCACCCTGCTCTCAACATTCCATCTAGTGGAAAATTTTTATTTGAAGGATGACCTCACACCTCTTTAATAAATAATAATAATAATAATAATAATAATAATAATAATAATAATAATAATAATAATAATAATAATAATAATAATAATAATAATAATAATAATAATCTATATGTGCTCTTATATATATAATAATATAATAGGCTCTTTTCACTTGACAGAGCACCTTGAGCATTTTACAAAAAACTTTTCTGATTATTATTTCTTTTCCCTCCCCAAACTATGATCACACTACAAGCTTCATTTTCATTTCATTTCATATGCTGTAATAATCTTTATTATCTCTCTTCTTTTTTTTTTTTTTTTTCTCACAAGCAGGGTTATATTCTAACTCTTAACCTCCACAAATTCTAATTGTCCTGATGTGTCATGGCCTCTAAAACAGTGCAACCTTTGCCATTAAGCCATAAGAATTATGGGGAAAAAGGACATATCCTGTTTCTGAAGCAATCCTTAAGAAATTGAGTTAAGGCATTCCATTTGAGAAGTATTTTGGCTTTTACTTTTCTTATAATAGCAATGCTTTTTTTCCCAGTATCTGCCATCAAATAGTAATAACTCGGTAAAAAAACAACAAAATACCATTCAACAAGAAGTCAGGTAGATTCAAATTCCTGCACATTTCATCAGCATAAATCAGTCTGAAAAACCATTGCTAGAGCACAGATTGTTTACACTGCAACTCAGGCAGGGATGATTTTAGAATGTTTACACCCACAAAAATATTTRGATTGTAACTCAGTGGGGTAGGATTATTTTTCTACACCTTTACTCCCAATGAAAGATTGTAGCTGTAGTGCTGGAGTCGATTTCATGGGGGGGCGGTTGTGTCATGACTCATTCAATGAAGGCAAAGATGACATAGTAGAGAAATAGTTTTGCCTCCTTCTCTCAAACTTTTTATCCATTGCCTGAGTGCATGACTCATTTAACATTAAGTAAAAATATAGTAAGAAAAATTGTGATATTTTATAGCTGCCTACAACACCATTAGAAAATAGGAAAAATTTGGACTAATAATTAAGTTATTTAAGTAGTTACGCAGAAATTGTGCCCAAATTTCAGTGTTTACAAGATTTGCAATAATCTGACCTGTAAAAACAAGTCCAACCCCAGCTCAGGCATGAAAACAGTTGTTTTAAAAAAATGTTTTATTCATGGAGAAAGCACCAACACTGTATTCCTTCCATGCTCAGTTTTTCAAAGCTTGATTAACACTGTTCACTCTGAGGCAAATTATAACAAGCATTATCTTCAAAGAAGCCAAATTTTTAGGCCTGATGATGATTAAATTACATTTGTGAGTCTTGCTATTTATCCTGGCTTGTGGGTCATGAGCCAGGCACAAGACAGGGACCTTCAGACTTGTCCCTATAGCAGCACACAGGAGGATTCAAAAAGGGGTGGAGGAGCACAAGGGGTGAGCACACACTCTTTTCTTGGGCTGTAGCCTGCTCCAATCCACACAGAGAGAGTGCAACTGCAATTTTTAAAGACATTTGAGCAGGTAACAAGCTCCTGGTGGAAATGGAGCCSCAAAGTTTTGTGGTATCTTCTCCTTGTAACACAATGCAGGAGCTCAGCATGACTGAGAAGCGGAACCCCTAAATCCAATCAAGACCAAGAGATGCCAAAAGAAAATAGGTTAAAAATTACAGAAAATGAAAGGCAGTGGAACACACGCTCATAATGCAGTAAAGCAACCAAAAGAAGTTGCTGTGAAACTTTTAACAACCTGTCAGATTTTCATCTAACACTAAAGGCCGTTCATGGACCTCTCAACTCCTAATAGAAAAAAAAATCAGCCATCCAGTTTTTATCCTTGACAAATTTGAACTTAAATCATCACTGAGGAACACTGACAATTTGTTTTCTGGGCTGCTATTTCAAGCCAAACTGCATAGGCAAAGAAGCAACCCTTTGCTTTCTGTAGCATCTACACTTTCGTAGAAAGTTTCCCACAAGCACCTCCACATCACTGTAGCTCACAACAAAGGATGGAAAATCTCAGCACAAAAACACAGGAATGTACAGCCACTCTTTGTTTAATGGTGGGCTATGACATAAACAAAAATGGCTCCCAGGAAATGGCTCCTCAGAGCACATTTTACTATTCTTCACACTTCATTTCCTTTTATCATAGAAATATCCTTCAACCAAGCTACCACAAAATGACTTGTTTGCTTGAATCACTACCAGTGAGAACGAGAGTGCTTGCCATTAACATTCACCCTGTTATTTTTCACTGCCTGCGCCTTTCACAACCTTTCTGCTTTTGGGTTTTTTCAACCTTGCAAGATTAATTCTGTGAAATGATCAATGACATTTRTAATGTTTAAACAAGAAAGAAAAAGTGCCTTGATGCTTCTCTGTCTGTTTGCACTTTTGCAGCTTCAATGGAAAATCTACAACAAGCTTTGTTTGCTAATTACTTTAATTTGCAGCTTGGAGGGAAGAAGGGTGAGCACGTATCAGATAAGCTTTACTCTAAACATGAAAGGAATCAYATGGCAGAGCATCAGGCCCTAGGTGACTGATTTCCATGCTCTTTGTGAATTAGAAGACAGTTCAGCTATAAATCACATTTCCAGAACAAGAGGAATGGATGCATGGCCCAGGCTTTATCTGTAAAGGAGAACATTGTCTCACTGACCGCTCTCCACTTGCTTGGTTTAGAAAAGCAGGTTACAGCAGAAACAGATTCAAAATCAAAGCAACCTATCATTTTCTAGCATTCTCTTCTTTCAGTGATTTGTGTTGCCATTGTTTCCCCTGCTATTTTATTTATGTTTGCTCTCGTCTTGGAATCTGTGTGGTCTTTAAAAGGTGTTATTCCTGCCAAACTTGCAAAGCCTCAAGTCTCCAGGCAGCTGTACCAGTCACAAAGCGCCCATACCTCAGATTTAGCTAATTAACCCTTCTGATGGAGCGAGAAATTAGATTATTCATTGGTGCTAAGAAAATAACTGGGATTTATCACTGACATAATAACAAGCTGTCTGCTGCTCACCTACAGATGCTGTTGTGGGTTTGTTTTTTTTTTTTTTCATATTAACAGCTAAATGTTCACAGGGTGTATGCTGAAGAGGTTCACTGTAAGTTAATGGAGCAGCTTCAATACATCTCAGGTTTCATGCCAGGTGCTYCTGTCCACCCCAAGACACAGGGAGAGAGCAGAATTGACAACATTTTCTGCCACTGTGTCACTCTCCCAGGTCACCCAGGTCTCTCATTCAGCTCCAAGATTCATGGTGAGCAGTGGGAATTTGCTGGCTCTAGACAGATGCAGTGACTTCAAGTAATGWGTTGCAGCACACATACCTCTCACTGTAAATCAAGCAAAAAAAAACTGAATTAAAGCCAATATAGAAAACTAAGCGTGAAGTGAATGCAGAATTGTTCCATCACAGGAAACCCCCCTGCAACTTGGAAATTTTTTTTCACCTTTTTTCAAAGTCATAATCTTGAAATGTAAACATAACCTTGTCAGAGATAGTAGGGGTAGATGCAACAGAGTTCAGAGTATGAAACCTCCTCACACACAACAGGAAGATGGGAATACTCTCGTACTTTATTGAAGGAATAATACCAATATTTCTTTTTTCAGTACATCAGAGAAGAAATAATCAGATATCTYTTGGTTTTTTATACTTTCACCTTCTTTGAAGTAGTCAATAATTTACATTTGGGATAAGAAGTAAAGAGGAAAAAAAAAGACAAAGATTGAAAGCATATGCTACTTTCTGYAATGGATGTTATTCCAAGTAAACCTTACAGCTGTGCATTAGATTRTGCACTGCCTTCTCAATGCAATTCTTGTGTAGCAATTTAAGCATGCCAGCAGAATACTTCAATTTGTTACTAGACTTACAGGAATTTTCCCTTCATTCTGCTTTTCCAGCTCCTAAAAAATCCACTAAAAGATACCAGGGAGGAACTCGGGTGCATTGTATCTGGTCTCTTCCCCGGTCGGGAGCACAAATCCAGGCACAGCACTCGCTGAGCCATCACTTAGTTCAGTCTCCTCTGCCACCCAGTGGCTTTGTGTCCATCGTGCAGCCTGACCAAGGTTCTCCTCCAGGCAAAATTTGGCAGAGTTWACATATTTTGTCTGGACATCAAAGTCAATTCAACAGAGTACAATGACAGAAAGCCAAAGCCTGGTATTCTCAGCGTACAAAAGATGAAAAGTGTTTTCTGATGTTCTTTTCCTCAAAACCCATCAAATTCCAGTGAAAATTCATCTCACAACCAATAAGAAAAGTCTAGTTAAAGTCTGAGGGAWTAAACATAGCCTTGAGCATAACCACTAAGACTCTTCCACGCCACAACGATGTGTTTTAATCCTRAAACAAGCAAATCAAAGACTTGAATTATTTTTTCCATTGTGGCAGGAATCATGAGCTACAGAAACACTGAACACTCAGGTTTGGTGTTGCTATTGTCTTGAGGGGTTTTTAGGTTTGGTTTTTTGTTGTTATTGTTGTGTTCAGGTTTGTTTTTTTCTTCAAGAAAAGCATAAGAATGAGCTACTTGCATCCAAAAGTGACTTGAAGTCTATCAGATTCTTGAGTTTTTGGTTTTTTTCCTACCAGAAAATGGTTTTTTGTTTTTTTCCTACTGTTAATCAGTAAATGATGGCAGAGCCTTTGTCCCAGACTTAAATAATACTAAATTCTGACTATCTTAAGTAAGGTTCTACAGATATGTACCATATTAATTTTAGTTTTATTTGGTTGTGTTTTATTCTCTTTGACCTCTCTCAGATCATCACAGATAATGCCTCTAATCTCAGGAAAGTGCTTTTGCAAGTAGAAAATATTTTCCATAAATAACCAATTGTTAGGACCACCTGTACCAATAACCTTGGCTTATGTAGTTTTTTTGAGAAATATTCCTTGTRGCAGAAAACAGTAATCTGGCCTGTRCATTTAATGCATATATTCAGGGAGCTTTAAACTCGCCATTTCAAGACTCCTTTTCAAGTTCCACCCCTTTTTATCTCCCCCTCCAAATAACACCCATCATTCTTGAAATGCTCTCAAGAAAGCCTTTTATACTTGACCTTTCACTTTGTATTCTGAATCTTTTGTGCAAATGCAGTAGCTGCATTCATACAGATACAAACACACTTTAATAGAACAACGGGATCCTTGAAAATGGAAGTGGGGAAAAAGGCTCCTCTCTAAATTAGCATGTTGTAAATTGCCAGGAAGATTAAAACAYGCATATAGTGCTGAAAATTACCTTACTGCTTCATGGATGAAGASTCAATGAACTGAAACCCTAATGAGTAGCAAGGAGATGGGGAGAAATAAGGGCTCAGGAATTTTGTTGAGCATGAGCTACCTTGGCTCTTGAATCTGCAAGTAACGTGAACTGCTACAATTCACAAAAAATCAGGTAGAGCTGGCACATGAAGTCATCAGTGAACACCACAGTCAAATCTATGTGCATAAACTCCCAAGCTGGAAAGAAATTTCACCACATAATGGTGAATTTTGTAATTATATAAAGCAATAGCTTTTCTACTGCAAACTACATTTTCTAAAGACCTCAAAGGATAAAAAAAAAGCCATGTCAGGTGCTACACAATTTTCTTGTGGCTTCTAAGGATAGTATTTTCAAGGCAGATCTACATTTCAGTTATTCACAAGTTAGCACCTATCAGTTACATTTGCAAACAAATCAAGGTCCAACAGAAGAAACTTATGCAGCACACAATTGTCATAATGTAGATATCAACCCATTAACTCCATGCTCTCCATGTGTGTAATGTCTGTACCCATGTTTAGCGGGCAAGTTTAGCATGTCCAGGCATTCAAAAGTGTCTCAAAGTCTAAATTCAGTGCATGGTAAATTGTTCAATTTACAAACACATGACACTGTAATGATGTTCTCGTCCTTAAGGACAGAAAKAAAGTCTAGGAGAACTTAATTTCTTTTTCCTATTTTCTATGCATCACCCATTCCTAATTTTAATTGCTTTCAGAATGTGCAAGACACTGTCACTGAATRGAGTCAGCTTGGCTTCATGAACAARAAGAATAAAGAYCAAGAATATGGCTACCCTTGTGCTGATGACACTGATTAGGGRAGTGCTATTTTAAGAAAATTATGATCTGAATGTATCCAAGCACCAGATAACTAAAATCTCTAATGTAGAATTTATGGTCTCTGATGTATTAGGAGCTATATGAAGACAATGCATTTAGGAATAATGRACATAGTTGTTCTGTGTTTAGAAGTCTTCAATTTCTTCACCAAAGTTTAATATTGTGAAAAAAAAAACCAAACCCAAAACAGCTTAAATTGCTTCTGTCATTAGGCTAGTACCGAAACTTACTTTACACTGAGATGAATACAGTAAAGCCAAGCTGTTTGTTCAAAGTCTAATCAAATCAAACCAACAATGTGTAATCTCTCTTACTGTGACTACAGCTTTGTTTCTGTGAAGATTTTCATGGCCACTGAGCTAAAATCAGATTAGTCAGTAACAGAAGCATTTTAGCMATAGGTCCCATTCCTTCCTGTGGTCACCTTGTCATGGTGAGCAAATGCAGCTTTATGTCACCCTTGATTAGTATTCACCTTCCCAATGACAGGAAAAATGGGTTCCCTTTCTGAAACCACTTACATCCTCAACAACCTGCCTGCTTCCCAGACTGTGCCAGTGCTCCATAGTTCTCTCTCTCTCTCCTCCAGGCCATGCCACAGTGACATATGGTGAGGATTTTTGCAGGCTAACAAGGACAATTCTCCCAGACATCTTAGTTTTTAAATTCTAAGAGGGCTTTCTGCATTCCTTCAGTATCTGGCCACAGTAGCAAAACCTGAAATCAAATCTATTCATTTAGACCACACAGAAAAATATTCTTCTCATCTCTAAYATGTTAAAATTAGTTCCTGTAAAGATTGCATTGGTAAAATTCTATACAAATAGTCCTGTTAAAACCCAGTTTCCTCTACTTTCACTCTGATATGACCATGTCTGCTTYCAGCCTTTTTTGCAGTCATGGTCTGTGACTCAGAAAGGTCAACACTCAGGCCTTGCCTCATCTGCTATCACCTCTATTCTCTCTTCGTGACAAATACATATACTACACACCATTTTCTCTGAATACTCCTCATTCTTTACATTTCTCTCCAAATTTCAACTTTCTGGTCCCACCACATACCCAAACCCAGTTAGTTCTACACTCAACTTCCAAATAACTGTATCACTCCACGAAAAAACACACACACATGGGGGGGGAAGAAAAGCCAACCTCATATTGACTTCTTTATGTAAATTTCTCATTACCCTGATCTTGACATCCCTTTCACTGACTTGTTTCCTGTTTTCAAATTCTTACTTTCCTCCCCAGATACACTATTGTTAATTTTTTCCTTGCTTGAACTGCTTATATCTCCCCAAGGTCTGCTTGGATGATGCAAGTAGAAACATATTTGTGGTTCTGAGTTTCATTCTGGACATGGCCAAGTCATTAAAAAAAAACAACAAAAAAACCTAGGTACCTCTTCTGGCTGCATTTTATCTTCGTAAACCTGAAGAACCACCATTGAACTCTCAGAAGAACATCTGTAAGAGATGTTACAGTTACTCTATGACCAGGGCACAGCCCTGTTCCCAGAATACTTAAGTGGTACATACTGCATTTTGCCGTGCTTTTCTTTGCCTTCTCAATTCTCATCTGTGAAGTATAAGCTGGAACAAGGAATATTTCCTCTTCCTGATACCCTACAGCATCATCTCACCTTTTCTGGTCAACTGAAAGCTAAATTATGTCCAATTTTAGTTACCATTCACTAAGTAACTTTACATTTTTTCCCTTTCTAGCTGTTTCACTGGTTGAACTGTTAAAATAATTCTGCTTAGGATCTGTGACTGTGGTTTCTAAGAAAGTGTATGCTTTGGTGAGAGGCAAAAATTATATCAATCTTGATGTAAAAAGAACTAATGAGGCTTTCAGGCAAGTAAGAATTCTCTGCTCCATAATTACTGCTTTAGCATCTCTTGTTATGAAAGGGAGAGCACRGAAGCATTTCTGGGAAAAGAATTTATGCAAGGAAACTTGTTTCAGATTTCAGAGAAGCTAAATTTCAGAAAAGCTCCACTGCATTTCTTTCAACTAGATCAATGAGATCCTTTCCTCTATATCATGTATTTGATGGAAAGGCTCTTCAGAGATCTTTTCATTTATATGAAGCTTATCATCTCGTAATACCACAGATCCTAAATTAATCTCTTTGAATTAAATCAAAACTGTAGCCAACACTGCTGCTATGAAATAATGGACACAGGCTGAAAGGGAAAGATAAGACAAAAACAAAAAACCCCACAAAAGTATAGCCAGAATATAAAAGAAAGTTGCCTATACCAAAGACTGAATTCCTTCAAACTAAAGCTTTCTAGGAACACACAAACAATACCCTCTTATTCTGCTGGAGTCAGAAGACATGCAGAAGAATGAAGCAGATTCTCAGTTTTACAAGCAGTAAACTAGAGCATCAGGTCCTAGGAATTATGGACCAGTAATATTATAAAACCTGCAAAATGTATTTTTTGGTGTCTTTTTGTTTTTCATCTCAAGCGTCCACAGATTAAAGCACTGTAGCTAAGAATCTTTCAAAACTGCCTAATGTAAGCATAAAAACACCCAAACAAAAGCACTTTGCTGCCAGGGTGTTGTGTCCAGAGAGATCATGTCTCTGTTCTCAAATATCAGTTCAAATAGAAATCTGTTCTATTAYCTCATAAGGCTACAGCAACCACTACTTCTGATTTCTCAGAGAAATCTCTCTTCAGCTTCATGAAATTTTACTGAACATTGATGCTGTGTAAGTCTAATGGGAAGAAAGCTATGGGGAAACCCCCAGAATGGTATTTTAAGCTCCATATATCAATAAATCACTGTGAAATTCAGATTACTTCAGCTCTGTGATGCTGCTGCAGACTTCCCTATGGCAATTCTTACCAATACACCTGCAGCTACGTTTAATCTTGGCAACCTTTGACAGAGGCTTGAAACAAGAATGCCAGAACAACAGCAAGCATGATGAAGACAGAGACAACGATTAGGTGTGGTGAGTCTGACCTTCTCTAATACACAAAGACCAAACTGTGGTCAGCTGCCTTGAATTTATAGATTCCCTGTCTTTGCAATTAGAAACACATGAGTCAACATTCCAAGCAGAGCATTGGTTGTGGTGCAAAACTTTTTCTTCATGCTCGGGCCATACTTACTTAAATTCATGCACTGCAATTTCAAAGGTTGATGTAAACAACTGTAACTCCCAAAGAATTTAAAGTGGGTGTGTCTCAAGACTGCAGCTCACTCAGTAAAAATGGCTTGGATTTACAGAACAAAAGCAGAGTGCTGTCAGCATTTTCCACAAGCTTTTGAGTTGGTCACTTAGACCAAGATGATAGTTACTGCACTCAGGCCTACCAGGAAAGACACCTCAGCCTCTAAATCCAGCCACTCTAGAACTGATCTGATATCCAAAGGTGACTTCAAACTTGCTATAACTCTCTAGAGGACAGAGTGCAAGCAGCACATCCAAGACATCTTTGGTTTATTTGGGGGAAAAAAAAGCATCATTGCTTGTGACAGAGCAAAATTCAGCACATTTCTATGTTCTGCTACTCCAATGAGCTGTTCCCCTACAGCAGAAATGCCAGGCAGGAATAAATCAGCTGCAGATGGAGAAAAATAGAAAGAAAAAGAGCCCATAAAATGCTTCTTTAAGATATSTTGCATCACATACATTTCAGAGAAACACAAAGCCTGTTTAATAAATATGATCCTGCAGCACAGAGAACAACACTAGGTGTGCAAGAAAGAACTTGATTAATTTAATACCTAATTCTGTGTCGTGAAGAATTCCTTAAGCTACTCCAGAGCTGGATAGTGATGGCAGCATGCATCACAAAACAGATTGCAAGATTTTTTTAATAATACAGTCATCAACTGAGTTTCTCTCAAAACTGCAGCCTCCAAACCAGACCATTTTAGTCACCAGAAAACTCATWATTGTATATTACTCACAACGATTTATGAGAAACAAGAGACTGAGTGGGAGGTTTGTGGAGGATGGGGTCTCTACCATTTTCCTCTAAGCTGCCCAAGAGGCACAGCCTGTGCTGTACATGTGGAGMCTTAGCTTAAGTCTCTGAAGGACTGGAGCAGCAGTTCACATTAGTCTCAGTAAAAGAATCATGAGCAAGCCCTGCCTGTACAAAGGGGAACAACCTGTTCCACACCTTCCTCTCAGGGGTGGTTTTCTGAATACTCTGTYTTAGCTGGCTAGCTGATTCATAGAAAAACAGAGCTACTTGAGAATGCATGAAGCAGAAGTTTTTGCTCTTGAAGGACTACTAACTTTTACTTTCWAACAGTTCTTCTCATTTATCTGTTAAAATCAGAAACAAGAGTAATTTATTTTAAAAGCCGTCTGGCAGGATTAAAACAAGCATTTTTCTCAAAAAGTGGCTCTGATCTGTCAGGAACTAGCTTTCCAGTGTATGTAGTTCTATTGCCTACAGTTGCACTGTTATAGTAGGAATGAAAAGCCAAGCTGTTGATTTTTTTACCCTGGTACCTTTAGCGTCACTGGAGATAGGTGAAGGCCTTGAGAGTCATAGGAGGAGCAGACAGAGCAAGGCAAGGCAAGGAAATGCCAGGAAAAAAAAAAGGGCTGTTGTAGTCAAGGATGTCATTCTCATGCCAGAGTCCAAGGGCAAAATTTTGATTGCATGTCCAAAATTTAGTACTTTAAAGGATTGGACCCAGACAAAAGATGCTAGCACAAACAGGTCTTGCAGGATGTGACCTCCCCTGGACAAAACACTACAACTTTTTTAAGTGATTTTTTTTCCCGAAATATTTAGAACAGTTACAACTTACAATACTATATATGATTACTTCACTGCATTCAGTATACTTCAAGTAGCACTAAATCTATAAAGTTTTTAAGGAATGAGAAAAAATAAGGTAAAACAAACGTGAAAAACCCAGAAGCATTAGGACAAGTATTTTGGAAAAGCCTGKCTAAAACCCAGAAACTTTTATAATTACTCTCGGGACTTGCTCCTAACTGCCAGCCACCAAGGCAAAACCAAGTTGAACAATACTGCTGTCAAACTGCAATCAATTTCTACCTACACCTGAAAAAAAAAACGACTATAATGATAAACCTTGTTTCCTAAGTGGAAAACAGCTGTCCCCTTAAAAAATGAGATTGAGTGTCATATTTATTCTGAATATGCTGGCACTTCTGATCAAAATTTTTGCTCTGGAAAAACAAGTATTTTAACACTCAGTTCTGAGAAATAAGGATCATATTAAAAGTTCTTTAACTGAATAAAGCTCTGCTAGGCTAACTGATAATAAGACAGATTTGATTAAAAAAAAGGCTTGAAAACAGCATATTAATGTTTTATTTTATAAAAAATTAGTATTTCAACAGAAAAAGTTACTATCCAGCAGATCTGTGGAAATCTGACATATGCCTTGGTCATTGTGGCAATTCTACTCAAGTCTCATGTTTTCCACAGAGAACAGCAAACATGCTAGCTGATCAGAATATCAGTGTTTTAAAAAAACACCACAGAACTCCTCTACAGAAGCATATGGTTATTTCTTCGCATAAGTGATTTTCATGGCATGAGATGGTGTGATCTTGAATCCTTGGAGAGCATCTCGAGCAGCCCCTGCTTGATTCTCATTTTCAAACTCCACAAATGCGATGTCATGGCGCCCTGGCACTAAGCGTACTTCTTTGAATCCAGGAAACCTTTAAAATAAGGTAAGAGTCAATTAATACTTCTTAGCTTGATATTACRTCTCTCTTCAGTAGCTTCTTATCAGAAGCATCTACTAATGCAAAATTTATTACTAATGAAAGATTTAAATTGAAGGGTTTTACGTGTTCTATCCTCAGAACTATGCCTCAATTAAGGACCATTATGTGGAAGCAATTTTATCAGTCCTATACAAACACAGGTGCAATCGAATTAACCTAAAAACTGCTCCTGCTGTCCTAAAGACTTACAGTCACAAGCTTCAATTCAATGCAGATTGATAGCAGATAAATTACACAATCAAAACCAGCTATGAAAAAGATCACATTTGCTTTCTGAACAAAGTCATCAGAACTGACATCTGTAACCTTGTCAGTAAGACAAAAACTGAAATAYCTTCAGAAGAAACTCTTAATTTCTAAAAAGAAATCTTGCCAACTGAAAAAACAGAAGGTTACAGAGGAATTCAAAAGAGAAATAATTTCTTTTAAAACTTACTGATTAAATAACATGGACAGCATCATCTCATTTGTTTCCTCAGGCAAATTATTRAGGAAAAGGATATAGTTTGGTGGGTTATCAGGCACCTGAAAAAACAGAAGATGAAAGCTCAGAAGACTATACATAGTTTYATACAGTTCCTCTACATCTTGCCTACATGATTATTTGAACCGAGACTCACATTTCCTTAGTTTTGCTCATAACATTCAGTCTGGGCTTCAGCACACCTTAATCAACATGCACATAAAGCCCCTTGGTTCTTTTATACAGATGTTTGTTTGGAGAGGTTCTTACTTCCACAAAAATCACARTAACATACTGTTTTGGATATCCCATTTAAAATCAACTAGTCAGGAGCTGACACTACAGTACTCTCCGCATCGATGTGTCCAAGTAGTGGCTGCAGTGCTGTCCAAGGTACCTATATGGCAGYGGTAAAACATCTGAAAGACTCACATTCTTTTGAAAGCAGTGGGAAGCCAAGCCCTGTTGATCTACTTGATGAACCAAAACTGGTACCAAAGTACGACCAAAATACTGAGGATCTCGGGGCAACAAAAGCCCACAAAACTTCTTTGGGTTTACTACAAAGCTCAATTCAGGTTTCATAATTACAAACCCTTTTAGATTTAGAGCTTTARTCTTTTAACAGATTCACCTGCTAATGTGAATTTGCCACCAATCATGGACAAGGCTGAATTGTCATTTGCTGATATTGGAATTTCCAAGTCATCAAGTACATCATAAAAATAAAAACTAGGCACCACAATTTTAAACATCCTAAAACCAGTGCCAAATAAGTTAAAGCCTCAGCAGAACAATCCCCTTCAACTGATGGAAACATGCCAGGTAATGCTATTAGAAAACCAACTTCTGAAGTTCAAAGAAATACCCAAACACTCAGTGCTATGCTTTGATGCAAACTGACACACACATTTTGTGCCTGAAAATCCGGAGTGGGAGCAAGACATTTCCCCTGTTGATTATGTATGCAATGGCAGTACTCAAGGAAGATGCAGGGCAGGGCAGGCAAAAATATTYTTCTGTGTCTGGGAACTTGCTTTCCTGCAAATCCTGGCTCTTTAATACCTTCACTTCTAACATGAATCTTTTAAAAGGTCACTGAGTAGACAAGATGAATGAAGCATAGGGAGCTGTTCCTACATCTCAACACAATCCTTTGGAAAATAAGACACTTGTGAGAAAAAAGAAGCAGAGTACCCCCAAACTTCTGAAATAAAGCTTTTAGGCAGATATTCTAGCATCCTGTGTTGTCTTTCTTCTCCTTATCTACTACTACAACAAAGTAAGTTAAAGGAAATTAATTAACAATGAAAAMAAATTAAGAATCCTTTGATTGATACTAAACAGTCCAAATTTAAGAATCCACTATGATTTGGAAATAGCRTTGTTTCCTGTACAGTAATGAGAAACTGCAGATTCTCATTGCCTCACAACCAGATATAGTAAAAGAGAGTTTTGTTTTGTTTGTTTGCTGTGATATAGCTGTTAGACAAAGGTCTCATAGGACAAAAACAAAGCTGTAAATTATAGCCTCAAGTTTCCATGTGTAAAAAATTATTATTCAYAGAGAATAATTATAAACATTAGTGCTTTTAGTTACAAAAATAAAAAAGCATTACCTGATTCTGTGGTGTAGTCCCTGGGGCATTGGCTGAATTCTGTGTTGCTCCCTAGCAAATAARCACAAAATAATTTTACAAAGGTGTTCCATTAGAAATAGATAACCACACACCATCATGTTTCTCCACAACTCAAGACACATGGTAAGGGTTTTTTTAAGCTACAATCCAAGCAACAATTTTTGCCTATGAGAYACTTCCCAAAGGGAACAAAGCATGTGAATTTTGCTTAGCTCCAAAACCAGKCAATGAAAAGAAGAAATATCAATACTATCCGATCAATTTAATGGCTGTAATCTAAAGTAATCTAAATCTAAAGTATTTTTCCATATTATAAGATTTGATTTAATAGATAGGGAGGAAGCAGTTTTGAAAATGAAGACCTAGACAAGTATCCTGGTTTTGCCTGGGATAGAAATAATTTTCTTCTTAGTATAGTGTGTTTCGAATTTAGTATAATGCTGATAACAAACTCTTTTGGTTGTTGATAAGTAGTGCTTGTTTAAATCAAAGACCTGCCAGTTTCCCATGCTCTGCTAGTGAGCACATGCACAAAAAGCCAGGAGGGAGCTAGGAGAGCTGATCAGAATTGGCCAAAGGGATATCCCATAGCACAAAACATCATGTGCAATACATAAACTGGGGGGAGCTGGTCAGGTGCCTTATGTTTTCTGCTATACTTCAGCACAAAACTGTATGTTGTTAGTTTAGACAGGCCAATCCTTAGTGGAATATATTCCAAACCTGATAATTAAATGTTAGATKAACTCCTGTTCATCTAACATCTAACTGAAATTAATTATCTTGCTCCCATTTACCATTCTTCTGTCCTTATTGGGCAAACATGCCATTAATACACTGAATAGAAAAACTGGTTGAGTACTTGAAGCCAGTACTAAAGCACACTCTCCTTTTTTTACCTTTTCTTAAAAGAAGCTAGTTTCTACTTTGGTTTGTTATACCTTTGACCTACATCTTCATTTTCATCTGGTAATAGCAAAGCGGGAAAAAAAAAAGAACAGCAAGGACTACATAACCAGCCCACTCTCCTTCAACTTCTAGCAAATGCTCAAGAGCTCCAGATAATCAACAGGCCTCAATTTAGGGAATTGAAATGTAACAAAAGACAATACTAGTCCTTAAAAAAATTATTTAGAACAGCTTTTGTGTTTGTTTTGGCTTTTTTTTGTTCTTTTCTAAACAGAGAAGCAGCTTACCTGGATAACCTTTTTATTTGGTGCATTTGCTGACTGCTCTAAAGTTTTGGCTTTCTTCTTTTCCTTCCTTTTTTCCTTATCAGCAAAAGTCCCRCGCATTTTAGAGATGATATCAGAGTCTGTTTTTGCATACTGAATACGCTTTTTAAAAGAAAAAAGAAAAACKGAGTAAATTCTGAGTAAATTCACATTTCGCACCACTTTCATTAACTGTGTATTTGCACTTCTTTTTGCAGGAACTYTTTATATTAAAAACATTGTTATGAATTGCAGCAACACTTATAGACAAACCAATTCTCGTAAGTTAATTCTAAACTTCTTACAGAAGTCTAGAAAAAGCCCCTAATATGGAAATTACTAATTTTAGTTCACTGAAATCTGAACTCCATTCATCTAATGATATCTTTGTAACACCTAGCAAGGTAACATGTACCTGAAATGTACTGAAATGTAATGTGTGACTGTGTTTGGTGATCTACAGTCAAGCAGAGCCAGTTATCAATTAAAAAAAATAAATCACTGGTCACATCCGGAAAGTAAACTGTGGAGATCTTCACCCTCCTCCCTGTTACCTCAAAAAGGAAGCATCATATTCTAGCTACTAATGAATCTAATAGTAGTTTATGTTATTCTACAGAAAGTAACTGAAAGCATCTAATTTTAATATTGCAGAATTAATTTAACTGGCTCAGTGGAAGACATGATTAATAAAATGAAAGTATTTAAGATCTTTAAAACTTTAATCCAGCACAGAAAAATAAAAAGCCCCCACTTAGAAAACCTAAATGTCAAAGTGTGTGTGTATTGYAGCTCTTCAGCATCCCTCCAGCTTGCACAAATGCAGATACTCACAAGGATGTAACGTCACTGAGTAATTAACAGTTAAGTAACAACTACATATGACAGTTTATTCCCAAGGTGCAAGTACCAAAACATACCATCAGGGCACTCTTTTTCTTTACAAAGGTAACAAAATAACTTACCATTGGTTTTCCATAAAACGGAAAGCCTTGTAGCTGCCTCAAAGCATTGGTAGAAGATCCAAGTTCTTTAAATATAACAAATGCCTGTCCTCTCATCTTCATGGTCTTTAAAGCCACAATGTCAACCACATGACCAAACTGTGAGAATAATGCATACAGGGACCTCTTCAGCTCTGGGGACCAAGGAAGAAGACAAATTATAACAGTTTACATGCAAATTTTCACTTCCATAGAGTCTGCTGTCCTTCAGAAACAATGTTTATTATGAGCTTTAGTTCGCACAGTGATTACATGAGTTTGTCAAAACTGTTGCAAAAGTACAAGTTAATTTGTCCAGGTTTTGTAAACTGGCATGCAACGCTTGGTTTCAAGCCTCAAGGATTCAGGTAGTGAAGAAGTTGCAGTGCCACCCATTCTACCATTCTGAGGGAGTAACAATTACATAARGTTATGTAAGACCRTATTTTCATATMTGTATATAGACACACATTCTCACAYAATCAAGTATGATGTATGACTGTATGACTGATCAGAAAATCAAAACTGAAACRAACAGCAGTAAAGAGGTATGATGTAAAACAAGAACACAGCAAAGTAGTAACTACCTAAAGAATAATTCAATTTGGAAATTTTGGCTCTAATTGTTAAATCAATTTTCTCACATGCAGCACTTCTTCATGTTCTGGATCTGAGTGATTTTGGTATGAGCCTACTGCACCTTACAACAGCTGCAATGAGTTTACTTTAGTTATTTACAATCACCTGAACATATGCCAAATTAAACCTTAGTCCTACCCAAATCAAGCTAAATAAATCATATGTACTGTGTCATCATTCTAACACACAAACCTTATATTTGAAATATTTTAGCAATGTAGGAGTGCTGCCTCTTCTTTATTGCTGCTGAGACCATGTAATACCACTCCACTATCACTTTCTTCTTTTTCTGATTAACCATAGTGTGTTATTTATTAAAAAAAGGTTTTCTATCAAAACACCCTCCCTAAAAATTATTTTAAGACCTGGATTAAAATAAAAATCAATTTGTAAGCTTAACAGATAATTTGAAACCCTACATTTGACCCATGGGAATCTTATGAGATTTAACAAGACCGAATGTAAGGTGCTACATCTGGGTCAGGGCAACTCCCAGTATCAATCAGTCCAGGGTGAGGGATGGACAGAT
Source organism: Malurus melanocephalus (assembly GCF_030028575.1). NCBI lineage: Eukaryota > Metazoa > Chordata > Aves > Passeriformes > Maluridae > Malurus > Malurus melanocephalus. The sequence continues at coordinate 268,070 of NW_026623333.1, forward strand.
GGAGAGCAGCACTAGGGAGAAAGACTTAGGGGAACTGGTGGACAAGGGGCTGGACATGAGCTGGACATGTGTACTCACAGTCCAGAAACCAACCATGTCCTGGGCTGCATCCAAAGCAGGGTGGGCAGCAGGTGAGGCATGGGATTTTGCCCCTCTGTTCTCCTCTGGTGAGACAACATTTGTGGTGCTGCATCCAGATCTGGGGTGCCCAGCACAGGAAGGACATGGAGCTATTGGAGCAAGTCCAGAGGAGGTCACCATGTTGACCAGAGGATGGAGCACCTCTCCTATGTGGAAAGGCTGAGAGATTTGGAATTGCTCAGCCTGGAAAAGAGAAGGCTTAGGGGTGACCTAACTGTGGCCTTCCAGTACCTGAAGGGAGCCTACAAGATGGAGAGGGACTATTTAGAAGGGCTTGGAGTGACAGGACAAGGGGAAATGGCTTCAAATTGAGAGAAAGTTTAGATTTGATATTGAGATTGTGGACTSCCCCTATCCCTGAAAATGTTCAAGACTGGGCTGTAGGAAGATCTGAGCAACCTGATCTAGTGAGCGGTGCATTTAATTGCTTTAGTTATTGTTTCATTACAAGGAGGCGTTTGCCTCGGCTCACGACCACCTCCTCCTGCTCCACATTTCAGAGACCTCCAGGAGCTCCTAGCAGCCTCGAGAATCCCTTTGTAAGACAAGTGCGGTGTGCATGACCAGGCTCTACTGTACAGACAACATCCCCTTTCCCGAGGCGAGCGGCAGCCACCCTTACCTTCCTTCTTGATCTTGTCATTGATGTTGTTGATGTAGATGGTGTGGTTCGGCCTGATGTCCATCCTGCGCGGCACCTGCGAACCTGCATGGGGGCAGAGAACACCGGGGAGGCGTCAGCGGCGGCCGGGGCGCTCCGATCCACGGGGAGGAGAGTTCCCAACGCCGGCGACACCACACAGGCCCGGGCAGCGGCACCGCGGGCCTGGGGAGCGCCTTGTGTGACTGTGTATCTGCCCGCCCTCAGGCCCTGCACCCGCCCCGCTCCGGCTCTCTCCATGGGCGGGATGGGAACTTCAGAGAGGGA
>NW_026623333.1:269510-311501 GCF_030028575.1 Malurus melanocephalus
ACCCCTCACCTCCCCTCTCCTGCCCGGATCCCAGACCCAACACCTCCCCTCCCCTCTCCGGCCCGGATCCCAGACCCAGCACCTCCCCTCTCCCACCGAGCCCGGATCCCAGACCCCTCACCTCCCCTCTCCCACCGAGCCCGGATCCCAGACCCCTCAGGACCCCTCACCACCCCTCATCTCCCCTCAGCTCCCCTCAGCTCCCCTCAGCTCCCCTCACCTCGCCGCTCCTGCCCGCGCTCCGGCCCTGCCGGCACCCAGCGCCTCCCGCCGCGCCGCGACGCAACGCAAGCGCCAAAGCCGCTCCCCGAGCAATCGATGCGCCGAGCGCCGATAGCAGCGATGGGATGTGGCGGGTTCGAGAACAGCGGGATGAAAGGGATAAAACGGGATAAAAGCGAGAAAGGGATGAAACGGGATAAAAGCGAGAAAGGGATGAAACAGGGTGAAAGCGAGATAGGGATAAAAAGAGATGAAAGTTTGTTGCCGGCTCCAAGGAAATCACAGCAAGGCTTGAAGCGCGGCGAAATGGGCATTTCTTGCCTCAGCGTTTAGCTCGGTGCTGTCATCACAGAGCGATAAGCAAAGATAAATGTGATTTTTTTTTTTTTCCTGTCTCTTCACAGCAGCTTGGAATTGGAAGGCACCTTAAAGGTAATCTAGTGAAACCACCATGCCGTGGACGTGGACGCTTTCTACTAAACCAGATTTCTCAGAGCCCCATCCAGCCTGGCCTTGAACACTGCAGGGATGGGACAGCCACAGCTTCCCTGGGCAACCTGTGCCAGTGTTATAAACCCTCACAATGTTATAAACACATATTGTACTGTTGGCTTTTGCAGATATTGTATTGTAAATCATAATACAATGTTGCTTTTTTTTTTGTAGAAGTAGCTTAATTATGCATACATAATAGGGAAATAATCACTGGTTTATTTTTCTTTTGTGACTTAGATATAGTTGTGATATAGCTGATGTTGTTTTAGAATACTTGTGATTGACTTGCAACAACTGAAATATTGTAGATTGTGACTTAAACATTTCCATAAACGACTTTTTGCATATTATAGCAAAACTATGCAAAAGCTGCGGAGAGGGCTGCTAAGACTTTGAATGAGGCCCTGGATGCAGATGCACTGATTAAAAGATAAAATTAGGAGAGAAGAATACATGAGAGAAGGATCACAGCTTAGCTCCTCAGGGGTGGAGGCCATAGCCCTAAGGTTATGGGGTGCCAGGTCAGCACAAATCCTGACACAAAGGGCAGTGGAAGGGAGAGAAGCTTTAGGATGTGAAGTGGGAAAAGTCTCTGGTCCAAGGCTGTGAAACACCCGTCTTCTGTTGTGGCCCCAACATCTGAGAGAAGCCTATGGACAGTCCAGGGGTGTCATGGCCCATCAAGGACCCTGCTACGGACACTTTGCCTTATCAACCCCTTCCATCTGCTGAAACCATGGAACAGGGGGTCACACATGTGACCATCACAACCACAAACACAAGAAACTGCACCTGCTTTAAAAAGGCGGATCAGAGGAGGTTCCATGCTAAACAGCTCCTGGAAAAGTTTGAATGTGTGTAAATGCCTATGAATAGACATTAAGCTGATGCAACATGAAAAGTATTTAAAGAGGTCTCTGTCAATAGCAGGTGTGTGCTTTTGGCAAATCGTCAAGAACCCAGCACCCCCTCCAGCACTGTATCCTTTTGAGTTTTTGCCCCCTATTGTAATTTATTAAACTTTTAAATAGTAACAGGACAGTGAACCTCGTTTTTCACAATAGTAAAGAATTTYTTCCCAATATACAGTTTTAGCCCGCCTTCTTTCCATTTGAATCCATTCCCTCTTGCCTATCACTCCTTAACCTTTACTAGAAAGTAAACCATTACTTTCTAGATTTCCCCTCATTTATAAGGCCTTAATTATTAGACATCTCCTTATAAATAAAGCTCCTTCTTGAAAGGCAACAATTAGGTCACACCAGAGCCTCCTTCTTTTGAGGCCAAACAATCCCAATTCCCTTAGCCTCTCCTTCAAGCAGGGGAACTCCATTCTGCAAACCACCTTTGTGTCCCTTCTCTGGACTCTCTGCACAAGGCCATTTCCTTCCTGTGCTGGGGATTCCAGAGCTGGATGCAGCACTGCAGATGGGAGAATGCAGAAATGTCTGTAAATATTCAGTAGTTAACATTTGGTTTTAGTTCCAATCTCGAAAAGGCAATGTATTTTCTTGAATGTAATTTCTTAAAGGTRCTTTGAAAATCCCTGTGGTGGTGCTACCTTCGAAAGAATAAACAGAGCAGAGATTGAGGTTGCAGCCTTTGAATTCTTGGAATAATTTTGCAGGCTTCATGCCTTTATTTTATGAATGATTAGGCAGCCTTTTTTTCAGAAACAATTTGAAGTTGCAAAGGTTTACATATAAAAAAAAAAGAGTTATTGCGGGAGAGATGTGATCAATGAAGTTGTTTTTGCTTMAGCAATAAACTATGTTTGGATAGGCCAGATAGAGGCAGGAATATTAGGTAGAGTTCTTGGTTCAGTTTTATTTCAGGAGAAAACATTACTCCAGATTCCAGAGTATGTAGGAAGTCTGTAAAGAAAAACATAGATTAAAAGGAGTCARAAATAAAAGCCAAAGAAAAATAAGCTGTTGACTGAGATGTTATTGACTGGTGGAAGAAAACAGTGTGTTCTGCAGTTGTTTACAGCATGGCATGGTGCAAGAAAAGGTGTGCCAGTGGATGCCTTATGCAATGCATACATGCCACAAATTCAGAACATGACAGGCAGCAGTTCTGGTCAAATTTTAGGKTTCTMTTTATTTTTCTTTSTTTATTGTCTTTGAGATARTWGTWAAGATAAAGCAYAGCTTTGAAATCCAAGCCTAAACAGTACATTACAATTCTTTTTCAGAAAGGCTGGTTGTGATGTTTTATGACTCCATCAGCAGTACAGTCCATGTAACTTTATAATTTAGTATCAATGTTCAAAACTGCTTATTTATTATTGAGTCAACACGGCTAAAGGAATTGGTCTCAGATTTTATAAACTATTTTTAAAATAAAGTCTTTCAATTGCCTATAGAGAAGACACTCTAAAGAAAACAAATACAAAAAAACCCCTCAACCTGACACAAAGTAAGGAAGAATTCATAGCTTCTATGTTTCATCCAACACAGCATGCCACATTCATACTTGCTCAGAGTCACTTTAAGCACAGCTGATATTCTGTTGCGGAATTTCAATGCAATAAAGCAGAAAAARTGCATCTTTCCTACTCTTCAGATGGGATTTCACAGTCTGCCTGCTAGTTCAAKAGAAGTGACATTCATTCCTCAGGTTGGCTTCCTCCTCACTTCYCCAATGTTTACTTGAATTACTTCTGTGGTCTTAATCCCTAAACAGAGGTATAGAGCTCTCAGATTCACTAAAATAGTGATTTATGTAGTTTATTTTAAAGTCCCTGAATGCTCGAAGTATTGTAAAAATTATTTCAAATTTCTTAGAAAGTGTGCTTGCAGCACTTTATAAGCAATTATGATTCAYCATCAACATAATTGGTTGGGAACAGACTTTCAGCTTGGACAGATACCTGCTTCATCAGAGATTGACAAACAGCTCTGGAGAAACAAAACAAACGTCACAGAGTTCTTAAAATATCTTYGTAGCCCCCACTTTCTTTCTCCTCCTTAAGGTTAAGGAAACCCATCATTTCATTGTTATTGCTGCTGTTTGTTATGAAGCCTCTAATAGAAATCAAGGGTTTTTTTTTCCCCTTCATTTTCCTTTTCTAAATTCAACAAAATTCTGTGAGGTATAAAGAATAACCAAGAGCTGTGTATGGTGGAAGCTTCACAGTTCCGTGCCCTCCTCATGGCCTTGATTGGATCTACACATAATGATGCTTCACAATTTCAATTGCTGTTATTTCCTGTAGGAAGATTATGGAACAAACAAAGTTACTATAGTTTATCAGTACAGAAATATTTTCATCTCAAACTCACGTGCCAGAAAGGAACACGAGTGAAAAAGTTTTGTGACATGGCTGGATTTGTCTGCAGTACTTTTTCTTTGGCCTTTGCTCTGTTCTGCTGTGTCAGGGAGAAGGTAATCACTAAATATTGGAGCATGGACAATGAACAAARTGAAAGGTGTCTTGGTTTGACCAGSTGCTGTTGTGCAGAGCTGAGGAGTCCACAGGGACTTACAGATCATTGTTTGCAGGTTCTTCATRKGTGATCTCTGGGAGCTCACATGAGKCAGAGGGAATGGACAATGTGATAGCAGGAGAAATTTAGGATTGACAGGAGCTCAGTAATGTGCTCGGCAAAGCGTCACTTGAATCATCTGGATTAACTGTAACCACTCAGGAAAAGAACCCTGGCTAACCTCTTTTGGGGAASAATAAAACAACCCGTTGGAGGGAGGGAGGCAGACAAAAACACCATACAGAAGGGAAAAATGTACTGCCCTTCATTTAATGACTGTGTCATACTCACTAAAAAGGTGTTTGAGTGTATTGCTGATCTAAAAGAAAAGGACCTTCACACATTCATCTGGCATTTATTACTGGCAGTTTATACTATTGATTATTGAATACACTGCTTGACAAACAGTAATTTAGTTAAGAGAACTTTGCCAAACAGGGGAAGAAAACACTAGCACATCCAATTATTTATTATTGCTGTTTCAGAGGAAAATCATTCTATCATGGCTAATACAACTTGCTTGTTCTCTTGACCAAGTCTGCTTCCTCCTTTACTGAGGAAAACAATAACCACAGCCATTTATTTCTTTGGACCCACTTCCAGTTTATGGAAACAGAAAAAACTGTTGCATTGTTTAAAAGAAATAAATTACCATTGTTAAGTGAACCAAAATTAAATTTCAGATATTTATGTTTGTAGTTATTTTTTTATATCCAGCATATATATATATATATATATATATATATATATATATATACATGGCAAATAGGTATATTACATTTTTGTGTTTTGTCAAGCACAAAAAAACAATAATGCACTTCTAGACATATAGTATAGTTATAGTAGAGCTTGTTCCTGCTCAGATCAGTATTTTTTTGCTGCTGACCATTTCAGGACCTTGCATCTCTTGCATGATGCTGCTGCCTCAGTCCCCTGTGGCAAAAGCTCATCTGAAATTTCAGACTCCAAGTATGCAGCTCCTCATATTTGTTATATTTATCATCATGGTGATTCCCAGTTACTTTGGGTATGCTAATATACTGGAAAAGATGAAATGTGGATATCGCTCTTAATTTCACMCAGATGGCTCAAAATTAGTTTAGGGTGCTGGGGTTGTCCTTTAATTAGTACTAATTGGTGGCAGTACCGTCTATCCACACCGAAATTCTTTGCTCAGAAGAACAGCAGAGAGCTGGTTTGATGCACTGTAGTGCAAGAACACTTGGATTCCTTAACTTTTTCTTTCAATCTGGGCTAATTTTGTGTAGTTTTACTGGAATCAGCACACTAACACAGTGTAAATGATGTGATTTACACTGTGCATCAGAATTCAACACTTTTGAATCCTCATTCATGTGATACATTGTACTATAAYGAAACCAAGACTTACCTGCTTAGCTGTATGAAATTGCCTAGYTGTTYCCYTYCCTTTTTTKKWAAAAAAAATCTCACAAAGACCAGTCCTCCATTGTAAACATCTTGGAAGGATGATGCAAACCATAGGCATCTGGGGATGCTGCTCAAGTGGAGAGAGGTGCTGAGAATGGTCCTGGATCTCTGAACTCTGTTGGATACTGGAGCTGATGTCTGCTACTGGCAGAACTTTGGCATAGAATTGGTTTGGCAGCTTAGCTTTAAGCATCATTGCTGGGCTGGAAGCTGGGGAAATGGATGAGCATGGTAAACTTAAATAGCTTGTGGCTATTAGGATCTGAGGATCTCACTTAGGATCTGAGGAACCYGCTGTCCTGGTTGGGAAGGGATTACACTGTCCTGGATGAAAACATGAAATGTGCCCTTGAAAACACAGATTTATAGGAAATCAGACAGGTTTTCCCAGCAAGAGGATGTCCAGAGCAGAGATTTGGTGACACCAGGGCTACCTGAGGAGGAAGGTCTGCCCAGTGAGGGTTTCTGCAGTGCTTACTGGCAGGTCACCATCAGCTCTATGAACAGTTAGACACTATATAGAAGCCCTTAGATTTCCAAATGCTTCTTTCTCAAGCCAGCTCAGCCTTGAAATTGCTAAGACCCATGGCAGCACTGAGCTAGGAACCCATAAATAAGCTTGTTTTATTACTAGTCTTATGGTTAATAATTGCTGCAGTTTGGGCAAACAGCAGTATTAAGCCCCACTAAAAAGTTTTGCCTGGGCTAATGTTGAGTTCCCCAAAGAGATACTAATAAAGCTCATGAGCTGTTTCGAATGTCTCATTCTTTTAAACTTTAAATGTCTAATTCTTTTAAATTTATTGATTTAAGTAATTTAGTTCTCAGTCACAGTAGACATTGGGGAGCTTATGATAAGTCATATCAACTCTGGTTCTTTAGATAGCTGTAAATTTACCACATCTTGTAGACTTGAGCTGGCTATAAACTCTTTTAGTAGTCCTAAGGCTTGGCTAGATGTGGAAAAGGCTGCAAGTGTTGTGCTGCCTTATGTTTGGAGCTGTGCTATGAGTCAGAGAGCTTTTCAGGGCTTATTTCTCATTTAATCCCAGTGTGGCAGAGCCCCTTCAAGTGTTAGAGTTCTCTTGTGCCACCCTCTTAAAAAAACCTCTGCATCAAAAAAACCAGCATAGATCGAAGTCAACATCAAACACAGCTTCATCTTCTCTCCATCAGAATATCATGTGGAACAGCTGCACATGCATCAGCTTTCTAAAAGGCCTCATTGTGACTATGATTTATCCTGTCATGCCTTCAGCAATGTAGAATAAATCTCAGATCTGTGAGATGAGACCTTACCTTCAAATGCATAAATTTCCCACCTCCAAAGACTGAGATGAGCACAGGTGCTTGGATTGATTGAGCATATGAAGCTGCTAGCTTCAAATGAAGTGTGCAGGTGCGTTAACATAGTATTTTCCATCACAATTCTGATTCCAGTATTAAACATTCAATACCCTAAATCAAAGAAAATTTTCCTAGTTTCAGACTAAAAGGCAATTATTTCACATACAGCTGTTTACAATTTTTCTAGAGAAAGCTTTCCTCTTAAAAGGTGACTAGGAGTGTTYTGTTTTTAAGTGTTCTTATAAACTATAGTGGATTTTGATAAAAGCTGTTTGTTCTTCATTAAAACACTCTTGAATATTTTCTAGCATTGAAAAATTTTATATGAAAAGGCAATTCTTCTTTTCTTTTAATACAGAGGTACTGTAAATCCTACTCCTTCTCCTTCCTGAATTCCATGTGAARTGGTAGTTTATTCTGGAGAATCCCATTCAACTGATACAACTTCATTACTTTGTGGTTAGTATTTTTTCAGATAAATGTGAAAATGTAATCTCCATTGCTAAATGAAAATAAATCTAAGTTGCTGCCACAGGTGTGATTTCCCACATAGGGACGCATTCCTGCAACTACAGTGATTTAGCTAGCTTGGGAAGTGGTGATATCAAGGTGACAAAAAGCACAGAAGGATGACTTCTGTGAAACCAGCGATCTCAGGTRTTTGATGGCAGCTTTTCACTGCTCTTTGCTTCCCTGCTTGATTCAGGCAGGTGTTGAAACTAGCTGAGAATGCATGGAGAAATGCAGCCATAAAGCAGATGAGGAAAGTGATCTGCTCACCTCCCCTCCATTCAAAGACACGGGCCAGGATCTGCAGGGCAGAACCAACTTAGATGAGTTTGTCAGTGAAGATGCACCTATGCACCTCTTGGGTGGTACACTGAGAGCACTGTGCTGCCTTCTTGACTGTCCTTTCCCAAACCTGTGATAAAATGTTGGAAATAGGGTAGTCTCTTGCTGTTTGTGATTGCAAAATATTTTGGGGCTTTGGTTTGGTGTTTTTGATCTAGGTTTTTACTAGCCCATCAGTCTCTGCATATTTAGTCCTTCCTAAAACTGTGTTAGGAATAAAGCAGTGTTAGCCATTCACATACAGTGACAAATTGAAATTTGGTGGTTGAAACGCATTTTCTGTGAAAAAAAAAGACATTTATATAGCCTGTCCTGTGCAGTATTACAGTATTAAATAAAGGCATAAAGTACATCTGATCACATTCTCCTTTGATGGATTTGGGTATTCCCACTACAGATTCCCTTTGCCTTGGTCTCCCACMAAGCAACCAATGTGGATCTGCAGCCAGCCCAATGAGGGACAGCCCATAGTTTCTCAGTTCTGGCAAATTAGCCTCTAATTTCCTGAAAACAGGAACTGTGARTGTGAACTGGCATCCAAAACAAGTCTGAGTCATCTAATGGGTCACATTTGATAATATGTGACCCATTATGATAACAAATAAATTGTTGATCAATATCACTCTGCATCCATGCCTGCTTTTCATAGCTAAGCAGCAAACAAGAGTTGTGACTGTTATCGCCCTTTGGAATTCAGAAAAGTTTGAACTTCAAATTTTGGGTGATAATTGAAAGGAGAAATTCATATCCTGGAAAGGAAGCAACCTGTCCTTTAGCTCAAGTGGATTTGTCAATGAGGAGAGGATGAATAACATTCCTCAGTGCCTGGCACTCCCATCTCTATGTGAGTTTCCCCAGTCCATCCTGGCTGTGATGGTATCAACATTTGTTCCTGCTTAAATGCCCATAGTCATAGGTTGTATCACAGCTCCTGTCTCAGGGGTTGTATTTCTCTACTTCAYTGAGCCCTTTGAAAATGTAAACTTATTTGTGGAACATCTGCTTGTGCAAAGGAAGTGTTCCCATACTGATTTTGTTCAGGAGTTGCAGCCTTTGAGTGCATCAGCTGGGGATGCTGTCGCCTTAAAAATTCTGTTCAGCAACCGGATTATATGTCATGAGCCATTCCGTCAGGGAATCCATCTTAAACTCGTTTCAGGCTAACACAGCCAGAACTCTATATTACAGCAAGGGGCAGCAAAGCCTTTACATCTGCTAAGTCTGATTGAAGTGCATTACTCATTTTCTCACTACCTGGGCAGTTTCATCCAAGAAAACAAACATCGCAGGAAAAAACCATGGTCACAGGGCATTGTTAATGATCCAAAAAATATCTTTGCCTGGACTTCAAATCAGGGCAAGCTGTCAGAGAGAAACCCAAATTAACTGTTGCAGGGTATCTTAGATGCTTTTAATATCAAATAAATTTTGCCTTATGACATAAAATTATTAACAGTATCAATACAAACCTGGACAYAGCCTCTTTGTCAATACAGCTGGTTTTTTTTTTCCCTTGATGATAAGACCATGAAATATATCTCCTCTGCTGCCACATGCTATCAAACTGACAGCATTTCAGTATGAGGAAGCCCTTGGGGAAGGCAGACACAGTGCTCAATGGTCTATTCATTTGTTAAACATTTCAACATTAACTAAAGCCTTACTAGGGCTGGAGAGGGAGGTTGGGAGGAGTGAGTGTCAAGGAGATATTCCTCAGAGAATCCAGATGCATTACATACATATATGACCAACATAATGAAAATGAAAGAGAGATGTGTCCTGGGATCAGAATATGGGTGGAAGTTTTCAGTAACCARGAACAAGGAACAGTAGTCTTTTCCTTTCTCTGTCCGAATACTCTCTTTCCAAACCGTGTCCTAATCCTAATTCAGCAGAAGTATTTTTGGTCATTTGGTTGGGGTTTTTTTAACCAGTCCAGATTTTCTCTAGACTGAAAAACATCCTAGTTAGTGGGTACTGTTTCAGATTACAAGTGCAAATGAGAAAAGTGTCTGATGGACAGCTAAATCCTCAGCACAGCAGAAAGWCATGCAACCCTCAAGGGTAGCACTGAATTACTGTGGAAGGACTCCTGCYTTGCCTTGCCTTGCATTGCCATTCAGCTCAGAGCCTCACAAATAGGAGAAGGGGGAAAAGAAGAGCAAATATTTTTTATTTGAAAACACTTGAGGGTGTTTATTCTTTCATCATTGCCTTTCTCCCTCTTGCTTGTTTGAACATCAAAGAGGATGTGCTCTTGGAGGGAGCACTCCCCTTTCCTTGTGGATTCACAATAGTGTAAGATATGAAAAAGCATCTCCTTTTCCTCCTTTTGTGCCATTAGTAACTTCTTAGTTACTGTAACAGTTACCTCTGCCTCAGTTCAGTAGTAAGAAAGTTCAAGAGCCTTATCTCTCCAATAGAAGAAAGTGTAACATCCTCATGATGTGGGTCTTTGTCTTTTAGTCTTGGTATTAAGGAAACTATCTCTCATCTTAAAAATGGAAATACTAATCATATTCTTTTAAAAAGTAAGAATTAAGAAATATATACCTRGTATTAGATATGTCACATTGATCCTGCAGACTGGAAAAAAAACACCCCAACCATCAAACTGCCCAGCTGATTAAACAAAACTGATGAATCAGGTTTGTTCTAAGCAGTATGAACAGAAATGGAGTTGTTACATTTTGAGGTGAAATAATATGCTATGATTCATAAAAAAAACTTACCTAGGGGGGAAAAAAAAAAAAAACCCAAAAAACCAGAAGTGATTTTAATCCCCGAGTTGGGGAAAAAATTATTTTGTGTCTGACATTGTAGGGAGGAGATACCATTGATCACTCACACATTTAGGCAGGGCTCTTCACAAAGACCTGCCTGCAGGAAGAATACAGATTATTAGCATTCCTGGAAGTGCCTCCATTCTTTGTTGCTAGGAAACAGTAATGAAAGTGTAGGGATACCAGCTCGATGATAGGGATACAGGGCAGTGGCATTAATCCCGTGCTTTGCAGACACTAGATCTCTATAATTTGCAAACATGAATGCCAGCACAGCCTGTCGGATATGTTGGATATGATTTTTTTTAGAAATGTGGAATGCTAGAAGAGCTCAAGCCAACAACAGCATAATGTTAGAGCTCTGAAAGCCCTCCTCTACCCTGTAGAATGTGGTTTTATGGTATATTATGCTCATGCATAAAGTATTTATGCTCCCTGTTTTCTAGGTAAGAAGAGGACAACTGAGGTGACTCGTGTCTGTGAGGATCAGGGTCCATTGTGTATTGTCATTATTAAGCCAAGGGATGCTCATATTTTCACTGCAAGAGGCAAAGAAATTAAGATGAGGCTTTCCTAGATAATCTTGCCTGTGAGGAGAATTAAGGTACACCTTCGGTACGTCCCAAGGGTGGGGATGCAGTGATCAGGATTTTAATGAAATTGAGGGCTTTTATTTTGTTTCTTGTGTGCAGAATCTAGTGCTTGCTCAGTGGGAAAAACACAAGTTTGATATTTTTTCATTGATAAATTTTTTAATTTTTTTTTGTCCCATACAAGGAACTTTATTTTGTCCTGCTGACTTTCAAGGGATTGGTCCCTAGTAAGAGTAATGAAACCTTGCAAAGTCTTGTGATTCTTCTTCCTTGATTTTAACCACTCCTTCTGAATAATTTATTCAAAAGTGTATGTTAGGAATAAAGTGAAATATGTCAAAGACCTCAGAGAAATTAAAATTTTTCTTTTTTAAAAAGCAACAGGTTTTTTTTTCTCTCTAACTTATCACTGTGATCCTTATCTAAACTGCAAGACCTTCACTGCCCAGGACTGCTTCTTTGCTATCATCATGTAGAAAAAAATACTGATTAATGCTGCTTTTCCATGTGGGATCAGCAACACATCTTCTGACTCAACACTGTTATGAAGTGTTTAATTTCAGCCTTTGAGTGGGAAATGCATCTTAAAGTTTCACTGACTTAATTTTCAGGGCTGTATTGATTTACTAGACTCAATTTCGTGCATGAGCAGGTTGGGTTTTGTTTGGAGGCAGASCTCGTTTCTCTGTGACATGCCAGATCAGGCAGGTACACGAGATAAAATGTACACATGACATGATATTGTTACTCTTTTGCTTCTTTTGAAGCAGTGGAAGGATTAGATGAGGAATGCTGGGAGCTGTTTGCTGGTTTTCAAAAATTACACTGAGCTCTGGCTGTGCCCTGTCCCTGAAGTCTGTGTGATCCAGATGTTGGGCTGTGTTCATATGGTTCATAAAACCTCTTTTCTCATTGACTTCTTGTGGGACTCTGTGCATCTCCTTTCCCTTCTTTCTTCCTATATTCTGGTATTTATCATCTCTATTCAGGCTGCAGATTCCAGGCATAGAAAGAGCTATCTATGCTGCAGTGTATCTGCCCCATGGGTTTCTGGCTTGACTGAGTGGATACCCCAGCCACTTTATTAACAATATTAATTGTTATTGTCAACAATAATATTACTATATTTATTCCAGGGCAAGGAGGGGAAATGTAARTTGTCTCTGGGAATGCTCTTCATCTGAAAATATGTATACAACAATATGCCATGAAAATTTTGTAAATATGCCATCATCRTTATAGCAGCAATAATACTTCTCACATAAATTCTATATTCTAATACTTCTCAACATAAATTCTGTTGTGTTTTTGATGCAGTCAACTAAGAGTGCAGCACTGTATTTGTGTTTTATGTGTTTATACACACAACTTTTTTCCAATAAGAAAGGGATATTTATGTAATTGTTATAGCAAATATAGGAAACTATATCAACTGAAATATTGAGCAAAAYTACTTTGAATCTCAGTATATTTTGAATTCTAGTGAAGAGTAGTGCCTTTTCCTTTAATCATCACGTAGCAGATGTGATTTTGCAATTTTTTTGCATTTTTTTTTTTCTGGATCAGTAATTCAACAGTTGAAAAGGAGTTGGACCCTCTCCAACAAAATCATTTCAGCTCTGGTTTGAAACCAGATGATTCTCTCTCTTGTTTCAGGCAGGAGGATGWGCAGGATTGCACTGTGCTGCCCTGGTCTAGTTGACATGATRTTCAGTCAAAGGTTGTACTCGAYGATCTCAGAGGTCTTTTMCAACCGAATTGAATCTGCAATTCTGTGATGTATGTGTGCGTGTATACATATACATATATATATACATATATATATATATATACACACACACACACACATATATATATACACACATATACACACACATATACATATACATATATATATATACACATATACACACACATATACATATACATATACATATACATATTTATATATACACACACACACACACACACATATATATATATACATATACACACACATATACATATACACATATATATATATATATATGTATGTATGTATGTATGTATGTATGAATCTATGAATCTATGAGTATGAATCTATGACTATATATATGTATATATATATATATATATATATATAGGAGCATGCACCCCCTTCCAGTAAATAAATACCCGGCGGTGGATGGCCTTTTGGAGAAATTCCCACACTCCCATCCCCAGAATCCCTCTCCATCCTTCCTCTCCAAGCTCCTCTTCCTCCTCCTCCTCTTCTGTCTCCTCCTCCCGCCCCGCCCCGCCCCAGCGCGGCCGGGCAGCTGAACGCCGCGGGGTGTTGTGTCCTTGCGCGGCTGCCGTAGCGGCCGGCGGGGCAGGGTGGCGGTGGCCGCGGCGACATGGGCTAGTCTGGGGGTGGCCTCGCTGGCCTTGGCGGCGGGCGGGGCGAGGCCAGGGGCGGTGGCGAGGGACAGCGGCGAGGGACAGCTCCGGCCGGCGGCGGCGATGAGCCATGGCCTCCGTGAAGGTGGCCGTGCGAGTGCGGCCGATGAATCGCAGGTGAGTGAGGGAGGGAGGCGCCGGCCCGGCCGTGTCCGCTCTGTCGCTGGTGTCGCTCACAAGTGGTGTGAGGAACGCCGTGTCCCGGCTCTGCGGGYGCTGACAGCCACTGCGGGAAGCTCTGCCGGGAATTCAGGGGCTCCCGGCGCTCGGCTGGGAGCGCTTCTCCTCCCCGCCGGGTTGGGAAGTGGCTCCCCGGTGGAGCGGAGACGAGCGGGGCTTTGCCTGGGAAGTTCACTTGTCATGGTCTGAAGCATTGCTTTGTCTGTTATGACGCAAAAGTTACTCTGGTGAAGATTGAAAACTCTCAGAKAGGAAGGACCTGTCAAGGATCCCCAGCCAGGCTTCTAAAATGTGAAAGAAACCTGCTTCATCTGGAAACAGCAGCCTTTTCTRTCGCTTGAGAGATTGTTACCTAGTTCATTTGGAGCCATTATGGTTAAAAGTTATCAGCTTAAGATCAGAGTATATAAATAAATATATATATTTAAAAAAAAGATTAAATATATATATATATATATATAAACCAAGCAGTCTGCTGCATTTACTGTATTAAAGGGAGTTCATGACCCACTTCTTGAGGTGTTTCTGGGAAATAAACACCATTTGCTTTCATGAAATAAGTGCATAATATGCATAATAGAGTTAATGATCTAATTTAAGAATCATATGTGGAAAGCTATCAGATTCTGCTGGCAGTGCTCTTTCTTCCCTTGTTCTGAAGTGAGGTAACCAGTTCAAAAGAAAAGTGGTTTAAAGCACAGGCAGCCCATCAGACTCCCACCATTCCTGTTATTTGATTCAGGTGTTCAAAATATACGATTTGCCATGTTCTGCAAGTCACACAATACTTGTTGTTTTTAGTGAGGGAAAAATCTTATGAAAATACAGTTAATGAAGGTAGTAAGGGGAAAATATTGCAGGTTRGTTTTGAGTACTTGAGGTGGATGGAGCTCAGTGGTTGGAAGTCAGTGTTGGTGAATAATCTTGTCACACCTTCTTGCTTCCACCTGCCCTCTCCCCTGGGTCTAACTATAGGGTTCMTGATAATTAAAAAAATTATTGTATATATACAATATACACTTTTCCTTCAAGAATCTCTAACAACAGGTAGCATAGGTCTTTAAGACTTGATGTGCAATGTCTGGTAGCATGGAAAAGTTTTGCAGGAGTAGTGTACCTGTGTTCTACTAAGGAAAAAGAATTGGAAAGCACATGGCAGAAGAGAAGGCTGGTRATGGTGATAGGCAGTGGCAACACAGACTTGTAACCTGTGAGTGAAAGTTTGCAAATGTGGTAAAGGAATATCAGACAAGGGCTCTGGATCTGGTGTCTGTATTGCRTGTGGGAAGATAACTTGGGAGGGGGCTGGATCAGACCATATCAAGAAAGTGATGAAAATGGTTTGTGATACAATGGAAAAAGGCAAGTCTAAGAGCAGGGCAGACAGGGAGGCCTGGTGTGGCCCATGGGGCAAGMGGAGAAAATGATCTTTGTCACAGCTGTGTGGCAGTGATCAGGCTTACTCTGAAAACTGGTGTCTGACTCTGCAAACTGCGAAGAGCCTTCCAGTTGAAGTTGCTAAAACCTTGGAATTTGTGTGATGATGTTAGATGTTTATGAAACATTACAAGGAAGTGTCATGGGATGTTGCTTTTAAGTGTTGATTTTTTTCAGAGGCACAGTTGGTGTTTGGTGTGGGACCTGGCACTGGGGTCAGTCACTGCTGAACTTGTGCTGTGTTTTGCAAAACTGAGGATCCAACAGCTTTTCCTATTGCARTAGGGAAGRCATGGYRAACTGTRAGCCAGGARCAGTAATTKTATTTTTCTTAGTGGTTTCKCAGAATYSTTAGGGTTGAWAGTGACYCCTGGAGATCATCTAGTCCAGCCCCCCTGCCAAGATACAGGCACCTTGGCAGGTGTTCCCTTGCACATGTCTTCTCTCAGCTGTTCTCCCTTTACCTTTTTGGGTCCCTGGAGTATTTTAGAGAGAAAAGGCATTTCTGCCCTTTCAAAGGAACTTTACAACCAGGTGTTCATTCTCCAGCACTTAATTTCAAAATCCTTAACATGAAATGGTGTGGAGTTGATTTAGTTAAATTTGCTTTGGTTTGTTTGAAGTTTAATAATATAATGCAGCTTATTTAATGAG
This sequence comes from Malurus melanocephalus, assembly GCF_030028575.1. Lineage (NCBI taxonomy): Eukaryota > Metazoa > Chordata > Aves > Passeriformes > Maluridae > Malurus > Malurus melanocephalus. Next base: position 285,432 of record NW_026623333.1, read on the forward strand.
TCATTTTTAATTAGAGAAGACAGTTGATGAATGGTTATAGGAAGACTCTTACCTTATGGAGCAGTTGCACTGTATGGTGTCATAGCACTGCTAATTGTGTAATAAGTCATGAACATGGATTTTGTAACATGGAATGAAATGTGATGGGAAGAGGGTTGTTTTTTAAGAATTACTTACTGTTCCATTGYTTAGATGACAAATTTTAGTATTTTTTTGCTGCTTCTGTGATCTATTTTTAGTCTTCTCATTCTCTGACTTTACCTGGAAAGAGTTTGTTCATTTCAGTGGTGKTGTTAAAGTCCTTAACCATTCTTCTTGGAGTCACACCCCAAATTGTGTTACACAGATGTTTCACTGAAATCTTTTGACTCTGCATAATGCAATAAGAGTATGTCTAATGGCTTTGCAGTTACTGCTTTAAAACCAGTTGTAGCAAGAGATTGGAAAGTTCAGTTACTTGGTGAGTCCCTATCTGTCATTTGGTTTCCCTCATTCAACACWGAATTGCCATGACGGCCTTTCAGTCTGTGCTTACAGCTGTAAGTTTCTGTAAAGGCAGCAGAAAACCTGCCAGCTGGCAGAAACCTTGATTTTTGTCATTGGGTAGAAATCTGCAGGGAAGTGAACTTGGGTGTTTGATGTATTTTGCTTTGGCAAGTTAATGGGTTTGGACACCATGATTTCTAAGGTTCGTTTTCTGACACAGTCCTTAGAAGCATTCATAAGATGGGATTGTAGAGGTGTAATCAGATTTGAGGCACTATTTGTTCACACACTGAACAGATGASTTTGAGTCACTGGTTACTAGTGGCTGTCTTCTGCACAGTGTGAAGTATTTGGGATCCTGTTAAACCTCACCTATTTCTGGCTCTCTATTTTGTATTATGCAGTGCATCTGCACAATTCAGATAAATGCACTGCTTTATGTTCATCTGCTCAGAGTCTTTAAAGAAGAAGGGAGTAGTATTTTAGTACTTCCATTTTGTGTCGTGTTTCTTTTAGAATTCAATAAGGATCCACTTTTATACTTTTGTCAGTGTCTTGGTTTGAAACAATTTAAAGGAGAACACACTGGAACGAGTTATCTCCTTTAGGATTCCAATAATCCCTTTCTACCAGTAAAAAATGAATACTAACAGAAGAAAGTTAAAAATCCACGGTTTATTAACAAACAGGATGCCAACAGGTAGAAAAAGAAGTAAATAACTGCTAGATATCAAACTATTAGACCTCACCACCCAACTGGAGCAAACACACAATGGTGTCAGGAAAGAGAGAAGCTAAATGGCACAGTTCCTGCAACAGATGAAGCCCCGATGGCTCATCCCTCCTTCCCATGGCAAGGTACCAGGACAGTGGCCTTGGCAGGTGAGGTAGCTGGGCTGGGGGCACTCGGTGGTTTTTTTTCTTCCTGGCTGGATGTGGTTGATGGCAGTCTGGGCTGGAGTCGCTTGGCTCCACTAACGGCGAGATTCACCCTCGAGGTAGCCCAAAGATCGCCTCCACCACTTAAACAAAACGAGAAAAAAAAAATAAAGGAAAGAAAAAAGCCTTTGCCTGATCAAAGATCGAGCCGCCAGTGAAGCAAACGCCACGCAACCCACGTTGAAAACCTGGGTGGACAGCTTTTAAAAAAGGCCTGCTCCAAAAGCCAACTTCTGTCCCCATACACAAGATTCCCAGCTTCAGGGTCTTAACAATASAGTAACAATTTYTGGGCTCAGATGGTTATGGAATACMTTATCATTASGAATCACCCCAAGAYAGTMAAATAAAACCATCTAAAATATGGCAAATAAGAAAAGAATTCTTTGATACTTAATAAAGGAAATATSAACTTGATTTTTCCAAATACTGTTACTAATTCTTGTGGCTCTCAGTTTCTTATACCTGATAGGTTTTTCTGTTTGGCTTTTAATTCATGGAGTAATAGATGAAGGTTTTTTCAGACTTTAACCCTTTTCTTGTTAAAGGGTTCTTGTTAAAGGTCTTGTTCTTTAACCCTTGTCTGTTTCTTGTATTTGCATAAACTAATTATGGTACTTAATTGGCTGTACAAACTAATTGAGGGTTGTGTGCTGTCCTTACCTGCAAAAATGCAGCTGACATCAGRGCATGGGTTTGCACTGCAGTAAGTTCTTTCCTGTGCCTACTTAGTGCTCTCAGCATTTTTAGATATTCATTTAAATGAGTTGCCTGGACTTTTTCATGGCTTTCTTATTGCCAATATAATGAAATGGAAATTCTAATCTGATTTCATGGTTAAACAATGTGAGGAGACAATTTAATTTTGATTTATCTCAACACTGATTTTCAGAAGCATGTGGGGTAGGGGGTGCACATGTGCCACCTGCAGGAATCAAGATGGGATGAAGGCTCTGTCTCTGGGGACRCTTTGCCTGGCAGAYATGTCATKTCTSAYATGGGACAGACAGWCAGCAGGGGAACACCAAAGACACTGTACCCTCCAGAGACATTCTCCAATTTGATCACAAAAGATCTCCACCAGTGGACTGCAGTACAACTCTGGACTGGGCCAAAGCAGGCAGACTTTAGGARGAGCCAGGGGACATAAAAARTAGCYGTGTCCCAAGATCCAGGGCTTGTTTGGTTTGGGGTTTTTTGGAATCTTGTCTTTTGGGCTTTTTGAGTCTGGGGGCTTTTGCTTCTTGTGTTTTTGCTTTGRCTCCAGCTCCTCGCCCTGGCCSTAGCCTGWTTTTTKCCCTYTTTGCCCWGGCTCCAGCCTGCCTTTTGGYTTTTCTGCCCTCCCTGGCTCTTGCTTGCCCCTGCATATCTACCTCCCCGCCCGCTGGGCACTTGGCGGGACACCGGCTGACATCCGAGCCTCGTGTGTAGGCTGTATCTGTCCGTACCCCTTTGCACATCCCAGTCGCCGCCTGTCCTGTCCCTGTTGTCCCTGSCCGAYGCCTGCCTGMGTTACCTGTGTTCAACCCTGSCTGYCTCCGATGCATCCCGCTGCTGCSATCTCCACTGTGCCCCTGTCCAGGRTCCCACAGCTCCTGTCTGATCCCCATTCCCCAGCCGGCCCGTTGCTACGGGAGCCGTGCCAGTGGAGCCGCGCCCCTCTGAGAGCCAGGCAGGCTCCGCACTGGCAGCGTGCACAAACCACACCACGGCGCTCCCTGACCCGCTTGTGGTAGCGCCCGCTTTTTTTTGTCTGTCTCTTCTCCCTCCCTCTCTGTCACCGCATCCTTTTCCATTTTCCTCCCTCCTTTTCTGTCTTTTCTAGTCCTCTTTAGTGGGGCAATTACTTCTTTCTTTTCCGGTTCATTACCAATAAAAGGTTCTCAGATACAGTGTTGTCTCAGTTGACTTAATTTCACCCTAGACCATCTATTTTTAAAAGAACTCCTCGCAGTGTCCCGCAGTGGAACATGACAAAAGATCCATTTTTCCTTCYTGCATGCACATACTCCTTGAATTTGCTCTCCAAACAGAATAGAGCAATGGGAATGGCAGAAGTACCTGTAGTGCTGTAGACACTGTAGTACTCTGTGAGGTTATGCAGCCATTCACAATTACGGCATGAAGATTAACAGCTTTTATATTTGATAGTGGGGAGGCAGAGAAAATATCTTCTATTGCTTGGAAACAGCTTCTGTGGGATTTGTTTGGATTAAAAGCTGATACTTTAATCCACAAATACAGTCTGTGTGATTTTTCATTAGATGGAAGGTTGTCCATTTTGGATTTTCATTATCACATTTCTCAGTTATAAGTCTAAGCAACTTCTCTGCATGCAGAGCTGAAGCCCAGAGTACCCTGATAAATTTAAGACCAATATATTATCTCTAAAAATAACTGCTTGCACAATCCAGGCTGTAGTATCAAGAGCAGAGTTTTCAATGGCTCAGATTAATAGAGCAGTGCAAAGGACAGAGATAAAAAAGAAGCTGTTTTATTTTACAAGGAACTTGTAACTGGAGTATTTTTGTAGCAGTAAAAAGAAGTAAACAAGTAAACAGGGAAGAACCAGCTGAATTCTTAATTTTCATTCTAAATGTTTRCAAGTGATTTAGGTAGGAACTTACTGGGAGTATGAAATTTATAATTAGCTATCCATGCTTTTTAGAAATGAGAAAGAACAAACATGCATGGAAAATGCATTATAAAATTGTCAATGCAGGGAAGAGGGAATGAATTGGTATCTCATGATAAATTACAGTGTTTAAAGTACAAGTTACTGTATGTTTTTAGTTTTCAAATTACTGTGTGTATTTTTAATTTTCATAAGCTTATAAAGAGAGAGTGTTTTGACAAAATGTGTATAACATCTGTGTATCACAGCTAGAGTGAGTAAGTGATTAGAAGGAAGGATACTCATAGCTGAATATTGTATCTGTCTCTGAAGTACATGGTGAAATATTTCCTGTGTTTGTTTCTGACCCTCGATTGCTGGTTATTGCTCTGAAGAGGTGTCCAGAGTGATCACAGAAACATAACTCCAAGTGTTTCAATACTATCACTTTCTGAACTGCTGTACTGATGAGAATAAGCCATTTATCAGCAAGCTGAGTTTGCAATTTCCTATAGTAGCTGTTTGAGCTTCCATTTTAATAATGGTGCTTGTGATTTGATTTATAATCATCTACAATTTCTCTACTATAAAAAGAAGTTGGAAGGTCTGTAAGCATAGGGCGAGGCTCTGGTGTGCCTGAGGTGAATGTTCATCTGTCTTGCCTCTGCTTTTATATATGGTTGAGTTTGAATCCAATAAAAATCTTCTTTGATGCTGAGTTGACAAGGTGAACTAACTGTTCTGGATGTGGCTTTTCACCTTGCCATAGTTCATGTTCAAAACCTTGAACATATTTAATAACCTCTGACAAATGTTCCCTTTTGTTCAAAGTAGATAGTTTTCTCTCCCTGAAAGATATATGTAAGTAAGCTATGCATATATGTGTGTGGAAGTCCCTTCATCTGTATACTGCTTCCATTGTTAGTGTTGGATCAATGCATAATGGTGTAGACTGATCCAAGTTTTTGGATCATGTAAACTTGATACTAACAGCACTTGAAGCCTGAAAGTAGAAGTGTTCTTAGTTTTGTAAGATACATTAAGAAATGTCTTTCCTTTCTGTCTCTCACTGATCGAAAGGAGCGAACAGTAGGAAGAGTTTTATTCTACAGTGTAGTCATATTTCTTCTCAGGATAGGTCCTCTACTACAGGGAGGAGTGAGGAGTGAACATCAGCATGACAATGTCCGTGTCATCTCTCCTTAATAATTTCTACCTAGTACTTGTTCAGCTGTGGGTTACAAAGTGGGCGATCTGATCTGTGTTTTACCCTGTAGGTGAAGTGAAATGATTTTTGTGTGGCCACATGTTCAAGATGTAAAACTTGAGAGAAAAGAGAGATGGGTAGGGCAGGCAGATGTATCTGTTTTCTAGGAACTGTTGGTCCCTGGTTTTGGTGGTTCTTGATGTCAGATGTGGTGAGAACATCTTCTTTGAGAACAGGTATCAACAATAAATGATGACAAACATTTGTGATTCGGTAAAAATGCCCTTAAGGATTATAAAAGTCTCAGAGATGGTAGTTTATGGCTGTTGTTATTGCTGTCTGTCGTTCTAGAATGAAGATGCAATTGAGATAGCAGTGTTTGCTGGGAATCATAGCTGCTGTATATTGTGTCTCCTTTAAATGGTATCTACACAGATCATATATTTGAGAAAGGGATGTAAGCCGGGTTATAAAGCCTGTAGGCAGACCATTAAATAACTGAGAAAAGGCTGGAGAACTTGCTGTTGAGGCAAATGAAGTCAAAGCAACAGCTTGCTCACAGCAGAGCATTGACTCAAACTAGAAGGATGAGAAAATAAAAAAGAGCCCAATGGCCTTACAGAAAGGTCTTGGTTGTCAGATAAGAATAAAAGCTGTCAGAAATCTTTTTATCAATATATTTCAAGGCTTTTTTTTAATATGAGAGTAATAATCTGTAGATAAATAGTTCAGGTCTGTTTATGTAGGAATGGAAGTAGCTTGGGGAGGTGTGGGGAAAAACACCCAAGTTATTTTACTCAGGAATTGAAGGAGAACATTGCAAATGTAAAGCAGAACAGATGTTCTCCTGAAGAGCTTAAGTTGAAGGTGGTCTAACCATGTGTTTGGTAAGGGGTGGTAAAACACAGCACTGGACAGCTGGGTTAAGGAGCAGGGATTGAGGAGAGTGTCCTTTGCTAAAATAAGAAGTGCAGGTCAAATAGAGAAGCCATCAGCAAGGATGAGAGTCAACTGGGAATTTGGATGCCACAGGTCAGGATATTCTAGAAAAACCTGTTGGACTCTCCTTAGGCTTTTCCACAATAGCAAATGTCAGCAGTGYTCAAGGGAGCTGAAATTTAGGGATTAGGGAAACTTAGGGAGCTGAAACTTAGGGGCTTAGCACTAGAGAATGCCAGCACTCCTGGTGTTTATTTCTCTAGAGTCTCCTGAGGGGAATGAAAGCCCAGGCAACAAGGTAGAGCTAATTCCATTAAAGAAAGTTATTAGAGGAAATCATCTTGCTTGAATGGGAAAGTTGAGACTAGATCTGGTTGACTGTTAAGTAGCTCCTGTGCTTGCCATTCTATCTCCTCTTCAGTGGTTTTTGCACAGCTTTATACACAGAAATGAGAATAAATGGGGTATGCAGTCTTTAAAATGAGATCTTGCTCTTTTTGTGTATCAAAGATGTATCAGAAGGGAGAGTCCCAAATGCAGAGCTTTATCGTTATCGTTACTCCAAAACTGGAGTAGACTTTGCTGCAGAAGAAGCTCCAAGGTTTTTTAGTGAAGTATTGGATTCCCACTAACTGAAGAGTTAATAGCTGGGGGTGACAGTTAATTTTCCATAAACCATCAGAGGTCGGGAAGCCCACTTACAGCTTCTGCTTACATGTGCTCATTTTTCTGTCCTTTTTAGTGATTTAATGCAAATACTTTGAAAGTTTTTTAAGCCTTGGGATTTGTCACAATCTGTCTGTACCCCTCCATAGTGTTGAAGAGCAGACTTTCCAGTGCCAGCAGGGTTGGAGCACAGTGGCAGCATGGACACATGTGGGTCAGTGTATTCATATTCAGACTGGCCTCATTTACAGTTTGCAATCCCCAAAACTTTCTGGTCTTAAGCATTTTGAACTTAGAAGCCTAGTTTTATAATAGTATTTTCCAGATCCTTTATTTCAGTGTTATCAAACACCAGTGCATATAACTATCACTGAAATGATGAACAATAAAATATTTTTTATTCCTGCTTTTTGCTGAGACCTCCCTGAGACTAACAGAAAAAAAGGTGAATAAGTGTCTGTGCTTTCCTGATTAAATGAAGCGAGAGAAAGATGTCTCTTTGTTTTTYAGGCTTTGTTTGAATAAATTAAGACCAGTTATGAAAGGAATGGGATTAGCTCTCAGCTCTTCTAACCTAACTGAATTCTTGGACTAGTAGACTCTTAGAAGTCTGAGTGTCTGAAAGGCAGGTATTGTTGGTGAGAACAGCTGACTGAATTGAAGAGCAAAGTCCTCTGTTTTGTAGTAACTATGAGAACAAAGCCAGGGTTATTTACTGAGTGAGTGTTTTTCAGTTATTTAACAGGAAGAGTGCATAGATGGCACTCAGCATCTAGATTGCAAATGGGCTGAAGTTCTTATTGTTGAAGAGTCAGGCACTTCAAATATTAGCTTTACGGAGACTCTTCTCCGAAGAATTTATATTGTAAATACAAAGCAATAGTGAGATGCAGAAACTTGGARTACACCCGTCATTCTTCTGTGTGCTTCTGCACTGGAAAGATATTTGTACCCAGATAACTGAAATAATTTGTTGTTCAGTCCAGATTGTTTCTGTGTGTCTCAGTTAAGAAGAAAAATAAACACTGGAAAAGCCTTATGGGTTATTTGAGGGACTACTAGAGCCATGATGTCAGGCACAGGTTTTTTTCCCCCTCTGAATTTCTAATTTGAGGACTCCTATGCCAAAAAACAAGGTCTGCAGGGAAACAGTGTGAATCTTTGAATCATGTTTTGCTGTACACAGGAGGTTAAGGCAGTGCTGTCTTTGACTTGGGATAGCAGGAATAAACAAATTGGAAGAAACAATGTATTAAAAACAAACTACTACATGTGCTGAAATCGAGGAGGTGTAGATAAACTTCATAGTGGTATAATAGTTACAACAGAATTCCAGAATGTCTTTCATATCAATGGTTGTGTTTGAGGTTATATTTTATGTTGCTTCTGCTAAAGATGGGCTTTTGCTACATTTTCTTAAAGGCTTATAGCAGCAGGCTGTTTAAGAAGAGGATTCATATGTGGTGATCTTAAACTTTAGCTGTGCAGTCCCTGATGTTAAGACCATTACTGAACCTGTTCAGTATGCAGGCAAAGCAGAAAAGCTACTGTTGGGATACTCTTCTAATTGAATATTAAACCTTTTCCAATTTACTGGGAGATCATTGGCTATGGCATATGTAGATAAAATAAGTTAGCTGTTGCTGATTCTATAAAAATTTGATTGTGTAGCCGCCCACCAGTCGTGATCTGAGTTCTTGGGAGGGCTAGCTATGGAGCTACCTATAATACTATTAAAAAATAAATTAAAAAGCAGGTCAGGTACATGGTTTAATTTAGTGACCAATWTGTATGTGTTACTTTGAGTGTGCTATTTCCCAAGAACATTGCGTATYATTTGACAAATTACAGCACAAGGACACCTRTATGTTTATTTCTTAGKAGCCTTAGCATTGTATATTAAACTACTGTCTTTCARTGTTGGTAAAATTTATTCTTATGGCTAAAAGCATTTAATCTAGGCTGTCCTTCATGTGAGAACTAATATGTGTGGACTAGTATAGACTTAGAGATTATTTCKGTTTCATGACATACACAAGATTTCCCCTGTGTTTGCATTCTCTGTCACTGGATTTATTGTTCTGGTTTCAGCTGCACAGTGGAGAAAGTCCTGGGACTAGCAGAACACTCTCTATTAATTATTTTTAAMATCTGTCTTTTTATTTTTTTAACCAGTGTGGGGGAATGTGGGTATCATCATAAGTCTGCACTAGYGAATTATGAAGATTCTCTTGATCACAGAAAATCCTGTGCCCATACAAAAGGCGCTTTCCAACCAAATTCTCTTTTGAAGTCCCAAATAGGTGCAGAGTTTCTCTTTCTTACTGAGAAAAATGCAGTCTGATCAATAGAAAAGTCCCCAGGAGCTTTTGCTTCTGTTTTCTTGTGTGGCTAAAAGTGAGGTGAAACTCAAGAGCCCGCACAACTCATCTGTCAGCCAGCCTGGGCACATCTAGGCCTTTTGAATCTGTTGGCCTGTGCCAACTGSGTTTGACAGCTTAGTAGAGGTCTGGAAGTTAATGAAGATGTGCAGCTGTCAAGGAGCCTGCAGAGCTCTCCTGAACAAGAGGGAGACTGCCACCCATATCAGCTGTCACTGGATGCCCCGAGGACTTGTCTCAGTCTGAGTCTGAAGGACTTCTGATTGCAGTTGTGCTGCTTGATGTACAGTGTGTAGATGTTAACACGTTAGTGTAAACCTAACTTCAGCCATTTAATTATGGCCTTGTAGCCATATCAGTCAACACCATGGGGTCACTTGAGATCAGGATTCAGAGAGGTTCATTCCCCTTTTTCTCTGCTGGTCTCAGGGAGCACAGGATATGCTGTGCTATTGCCTTGCTGTGGAGACAACTGTGATTTTCATACAGTGTAATCATGTAGTAGCAATGACCCAAACCACAGTGGATTTCCAGAATACTGTGACTAGATCAGACTGCTTGATTTGTTCAGGTCTCAGCCAGCATTATATTGAAACTGCTTGTTACTGATGTTTATGGAAAAAAATTACTTTAACCCAAATAGTGATGAAGATATTTTATTTACAGGGTTACCACTTTGGCTTTTTTAATATCTGTGCCTATATATTGAATTTTTTTTTAAAAAGTCTACTTTCTACAAAATGATTTGATAAGCCGTTGAAGAAGTAAAAAAAACCAAACCCAAACCAAACAAAAACCTCTTGATAGGAAAGGCAAATTGTGTGATACTTCAGATTGCAGCAAGTTTGCYTTTCTTGCAGAAAGTAATGAAGAATTTCTTATGTAGAAGGGGTTTTGCTTGGCTTTTTAAAGCATACAGTTGAGTTTATATTCCTTGCTTGAGTTAACTCTGACAAAGGAAATTGCTCTTGGTCTGTGTAATTTGATGGGACATCAAAGCAAATGCATTGTTACTATGTTGTCAAGGTACCAGAAAATTAAAGTTTCTTTATGTGCTGCACTTTGTGCTTGTTTTTCAGTTAAATTTACTTTGAATTTTCCTGGTTATTAGGCAACTCCTAATTTCAGTTTGTGACTCCAGAGGTACACCTTGGTAGTGAACAAGAAGAGTGACGGAACAGGAAATAACTAACAKTGTGCCTAAAATGCAAACATAAGAAGTAGCAGGAACTTTGCTGAAAAGCCATTGAGCATGACTTGCTTTATGAACTCCCAGACTATGTTTTTGGGTAGTTGAAAAACAAAACTGTACGTCTGCTCTTAAGTATAATCATATTCCAAAAGGTTTTCCATTACATTTCTCCAGTTAAATGAATTTCCAAGAGTATGTTTTACAGACTTTCTATTTCTACWCAGGTGTTCTGCAGGTGGTTCAGGTAGTGGCTGTGTCCTTGGCTGTGCAGCCTTGGAGATTTGCTGAAGTGATCTTTCTAAAYGCTCTTTGGAAAAATTGTCAGTTTCTGTCCTGTCCTTTTGAGYTTTTCCCTACCATRCCATGGATGAAACRCATCTCATTCTTTCTGTTCTSTTYTGAGGCATGTCTAACAKGTAATCACAATAATTCCCATAAAGGAAATCATAATATTACTAATTTTTAGTGGGTTGAGCTATCATAAATGCCCTAATRATTGAATAGTACAGAATGGATTAATGTAAAAACACTATTTCAATAACTTTCAATTGAAGGACCTTAATAGAAGGAACTTAAAGATGAACTTGGAAAAAGACAAAACAGATTTTGCAAGACAATAATAGAGCTTTTTCTAAAACTTCCTTTTTTTGAATTACATTTTAGGTCACAGTACTTTCTCATGCTCTTCTCCCTTCTCTTTGTGCGAGTACCTTCAAAAAGTTTTTGGGTAAGAGACTTAATGAACAGGAGTCATGAGAAGTTGTCTGGAGATACTGCTAATATTTGGCTGTCTGTAGTATTATTTCAGCTAGATGTGCATGGAGATGCAAAATCTGCTCTGGTATTTGCCCTCAAAATAAGCAGGGAATATAAAGGAAGGAGAGAAAGAACCTTGGCATAGAGATTTCTGTTGGAGCTTCTTCTGTGAGCTGCCATGTTTTGATACAGCTTCTGAATCATCTTCAGTTTATGGCAGTGTTTCACAACCYGTGTTCCCCTTGTGAAGAAATTATTGAAACTTGGCCCAAGTAATCCATTTAGCAAGTTAGTTGCAGGAGAAGGATATTAGTTGTTTTAAGCTTATCTGGGTACTAACACTGAGATTGTTTTATATTAAAATGAAGTGTTGGCATTATATGAATTAGTTTTTCTGATTTCCACCCTCGTCTGCCCCCCCCTCCCCCCATTCCTCTTTCCTCTTTGCAATTAATTGCTGGATGTCTAGCTGAATTGAGCAATAGTAGAGGGGTAATTACAGCACTTGGCTGATATATTTCCTGGTGTCTGTGCCAAGGCCTGCATGATCACTTTGTCATGGSATCACGGGTTATAAGTTTCCTTCCCTTTTGATCCTGGAACTCCACGTGGTGTGTGAAAGAGCAGTGAGAACAGCTTGGAGGCCATCCCTCAATGCTTCTGTGTGAGCAGATTCGCATGGGGAAGCAGGATTTCTTAAATCATCAAAGTGTTAATTGTGAACCAGTTTTGACAGCCTGTCCTTTTATATTGCTTTGTGATGGAAGCTGGAATTTGCAGGGGCAAGYCTTTGGTTAGTGGCTGAAGCTCATCTCTGGATGAGGTAGGGCAAGTGATTTCCGTGGATGCTGGAAGAGCTGCTGGATGCCAAAGARTTGTCTTAGCCCTGAAGGTTACCCAACACTGCAATACAGCTGTTTACAGCCTGAACCTTTAATTAAAGTAGAACTTGGCATCAAAAGTTTTTGAAAGTTACTTGTCCCTGCTGAACTGCATTAAATGGGTGCCTGGAAATGACTGGCATCATGCAAGCAACAGTTTTTTTTACGGGATGCTCTCAAACTCTTTGTGTGTACAATAAATGATACTCAGTGGTCTCATATTAAAATGAACCTTGGGTATTTTATTCCTGTTTATTTTCTCCCCACTTCTCTCAGGTGTGCTTATTCTAATCCTAGTATTCCTCTTTTAGGTTGTCCTCTCTATCGCTTCTTCAAAAATGCAAAATTGTGTTTATGASTTGTATTATTAGCTACTGCTTTCCAAGGCCGCCTTTTTAAATACTGAAATTCTCATTCTTTAATAATGCAAAATAATATTATCAGTGTTGTCACAAAATTAATTACTTCAGGCTTCTCAGAATTTAGTGTATTCCATGTATATTCATATATGGGTGTCAGACTTTAAACATTTTGTACCAGTCTTCCTTAATGAGTAGCTTTAGCAGAGTAATACAGAGAGCTGGTTAGGTCTGGGAAAGAAAGCACTGACACACTTGATTATTTCCCCTCGAATACCTTAAGCTTAAAGAAGTTGAAATAAAAAATCATTAATTCTGGTGCAAGGTTCTTCCTGCCTAGGGTCATTACAAACTTCCTAGAGGAAGCAGGTTACAGTATATATTTGCAACCAATTTGTATAGTAGGATTGACCATTTAATTGGGTCAAATTGCTTGTTACAGCTTTGCTGAGCAAATAGCTGCAGACAGGTAGAGGCTGTGGAAGAAGCAGGGTGACTGGAAGCCCACCACAGGCTGCATTACTGCAATGCCAGATCTATTTCCTACAGAAAAATACCATTGGACACTTTTCTCCATTTCCCTGTTTATCATGTGTAGCTGTATTTTGATATTTCAGTATCTTAAGCCTAGATCTAGTGATCATAAGGCATGCCTCAAATTTTTTATGGTACATCTAAATTCAGTTGTATAATTAATGCTGTAATTATTACAGTTATCTCTTTTATTAGCATAGAAAATAACCTAATGTGTTTATATTTAATTAAGTGCTTTTRTTTGCCTAATATTTATTCATTAATGTAGATTTTGAAATGAGATTTGCTTTTCTTTACTATTTCTGCTGGAAAACTGAATATGAATAGAGAGTAGCTGGAGGAACACAGACTTGGGTGATCTAGTGCACCATGAAGAAGAAAAATACTAAAATTCTGAATGTGGTYGTCCCATTACTGGGAAGAAGTTTGTCTTGCATTTTGTGCTGGTGAAAGTGAATATCCAGTAGTTGCTGAGATATTGAGTGATATGGTAAAGCACCACTTTATTACTTCAAAGCTCTCTGCTTTGTTCTGCACTGGTCAGGCACTCCAGTTTGTCAGGTGATTTAGCAGATGGTTTTGAGACAGGCATGTCAGCATTTGGGGAATGAGTTTTTTGTGTGCTGTGCATCTTCTTCTGTCTCTTTTCCCGATGTGCATGTTTTCATTAGCGCAGGAGGTGTCATGCTCAAGGTTGTTCAAGAGCAGCCTGTATTGCTTTTATGACCAACAATAGTGAAATCCCATCTCTGGCAAGCAGGTTCTTACATGTTGGGTTTAGACACCAAGTTCACAATTTTTTATGGTGTTTTTGAAACAGTCAGAACCAACTATGAGGTGTGAATGCTTGAAAACCTGCATAGAACTGAATTTTTTCCTTCCTGGCATCCTTGTGCTCTGGGAAGCCACAAACCAATGCAATTCTTTGTTGGTACTACAGTCTCTCCTTCACTGCTATATGCATAACAGCTCAAAMCACGCATTTGGTACCTCATTTCTAAGAGAGTTTTAAAATACTAGGTTTTTGTGTTTTAAACATTCAGTCCTTGTTACCTAGACTATATGGATAAGTGGGAACTGCTGCTGCTGCTGAAATGTTGGGGAGAAGCTCAGGTTTATGTTGTAGTATTCTGCTTGGCCCTTTCTTAGAGCCATGTATTTGACTTRATTGGGCTTTGGATCAGGGTACTTCCAATTAAGAACAAACCACATAATTGACTTGCAGAGTTAAATTTCTGAAGCAGGTTTCCTCAAGCTTCTGTTCTGTTTCTAGATGAAAGGATTTGGAGGCAAGCTGAAGTACTTCAAATGTATGCAATAGAAATAAGTAAACATTAGGTATAAGAATTAAAAAAYAAAAAAATCAATTAATCTCATAATTGACTGTGCCAGGCAATATGATGTGTGGAAATATGACTCTGGATAACTGTGATATGTTTTATTTAATGTGCTCAAATTTTTTTTTTGGTTGTTTTTGKTTTTTTTTCAGGGAGAAAGACCTTAATGCAAAGTTTATTATTTCAATGGAAAAAAATGAAACAACAATCACAAACTTAAAGGTGAGTAATACAATTTAAAAAAGGAAGCTGTAACTAAATAGCTACCAAAATATGATTGGACAAAAGAGTGATGCTTGCTGCAGTGTGGACAGCAGCCCTTAGTGGTTAAAATACAGTGTTAAAGTAATGCTTTGGGGAAACAGATTACACTGTTAACCTGCTGCAACGTGGTTTTCTGAAGACCACTCTATAGGTTCTATCTCATAATTTCTTCAAAGGTTTATCACAGGTCATTACTTAACTGGAAGATGAAAGCCAACAATAGCATAGAGGTATGTTCTTGATAGCTATTAAGTCTTTGTTTGATCTGTTGAAGTCTTCTGGAATCCCTGTGAAAATGAACCAAACCCAAAGTACTCATCCCTTGCTCTAACATTTTGATGGTATGTTTTAGCATTTCTCTCAGCAAGACAAGCCACATGCAGCAAATTGGTTTTTGCAAGATAGTTTCCCATGGCTAATACATGAAAAGGAGTTTCAGTGTGTACTTTGTTCAGACTGATTTGGAGCATGATTAGTATTGCTGAAGTACAGTGTCAACTGCCATGTCTTGAACAGGATGATTGCCTTAAACAGCATTTATGTCACACCTTTTTAATTATGACTCCACGTTGAAGTGCTGTACATGGTGCAAAGGTCTCTGTGGCTCCTATAAATTATACGTGTAGCATAATCCCTGATTATAATAATGTCATATATGGACCCATTTAAATAAACCTAAGTATTGTGACAAAAATGTGCTGTGAGGTTAGGAGCAGYAAGCTAAAACCTAAATAATTCCTGCTGTGCTGCTTTGTGATGTGCCTGTGTTTCTTGCTGAAGGGCATACTTGTTCTGAATTTTGTCAGTGTTGTTGGAATAATTGTCTGASCTGTCATTATACATTTCTAAATGTGTATAATTTTATATTAAATTTGCGTTCTGATTATTTATTTCTGATTATTTATTGTCAAATATTTTAAATGACTTCATCAGGATGTGCTGTACAGCTCTATTTTCCTGTTTTAATAGATCCCAGAGGGTGCTACTGGAGACACGGGACGAGAAAGAACAAAGACATTTACCTATGATTTTTCCTATTTCTCAGCAGACAGTAAAAGTCCCAGCTTTGTTTGTCAAGAAATGGTAGGATTTCTGAATGTTAATAATYGATCTTTTTCCTTTCCCTTTGCTTTGTCTTGAAAGCATTCTATGAAACTTATTTCCATTGAAGGCATGTTTGAGGATTAGTGATGAAAGAAATTACMCAGCACTTCTACCAGGGTGATGCTGTGTGATTATGCTGTGTGTGTGTCATTCACTTTTAAAAATGGCTTGTATGCTTTGGTGAATTTAAACCACATAAAGTGCAGACAAGTGGCCAAACTATGTGAAGCATTTATGAGATTTTTGAAAATCATGTCTAGATGGTGAAACACAGATTAATATTTTAATTGAGAGAAATGCTGCACCAAGTGTTACTCCTTGCCCAGTAAGGGATATGGATTGAAATGAGGGATAATGGAGTCAGGAAAATCTGACTGGAGCCAGTATTATGGAGGAAGGTGATAAAGGCATCTGGTGAGAGCTGAATTTATTAGGTGATAACAGAGTCCCATATTATGAGATGTGAAGGAGGAATCATTGCTATGTTGTTTACCCTCAACATACCTCAACAAGGTATGTTGAGGGTAAAAGAGAAGGGGTTAGCTGATGAAAGAGGGTCACTTACCACACTAAAAGCAAGTTTCCATGTTTGCCAGCCTAAAAAATGTATTGCTATATGAAAACCACTTAGGGGGAAAATACAGGGAAGATTATGGGTCAAGTTCTTACAGTTGGTTAAAGCAAAAACCAAAAAAACAATCAACCAAAACCTTCCAAAAAGACAAAGGGAGAAACTGACAGGATCACKGAAATGTTTSMTTTTGAGAGGGGACTGAATATTTGYAGAATGTGGAGAGTTGGCRAAGATACAAAAAGTGARTARATATTAACARTAAAGAAAAGTGAATGGAATAGCTGAGATTGCTGAAAGAAATTTGGGCTTTGGAAAAGAAGGCAGCATTTTTACATGTCAAGTATTATGTGACAGAGAAAGAAGTGAAAAAGAAACCACTGCAGTGCTGTAAATGAARTATGGTAGTAAGATTTAGTATTTTATTTGAAGTATTAATTTCCTCTCCTATGGTGAATATCAGTGGATTTTGCCATTGTATTGTGATATTCTTCAATATTTGCCATGCTGGGCTAATAATTTTTTTCCCAAGCTTCTGTTGACTTTTTTTTWAWTTTTWRWTTTTTTTWAAATTTTTTTTTTAGGTTTTCAARAATCTTGGTACAGATGTGCTTAAATCTGCTTTTGAAGGTTATAACGCCTGTGTTTTTGCATATGGACAGACAGGATCTGGCAAGTCCTACACCATGATGGGAAATGCGGTATGTTGTRTTTTCACASAACCATAGAATACCARGTGGGAAGGGGGCTCAAGGATYATCTGGTCCAACTTTCTTGACAAAAGGATGGTTGAGAGGGCCCAGCACCCTGTTCAGATGAATCTTACAAATGTCCATTGTTGGGGAATCCWCCACTCACCTGGAGTTGTTATTCCAATCACTGATTGTTCTCATGAAAATGGTCCTCTTGTATCCAGTCATATTCTCTGCAGGAATAATTTGTATCTATTACCACTGGTCTTTTACATATGACTCGTAGTCTCCACCCTCTCTGCAGTCACTTGTTAAATACTGGAACACGGTTATCAGGTCTTCTTTAAGCCTTTTATTTTCAAGGCTGAGCAAATCCAACTCTCTCTGCCTTTCCTCACATGGCAGCTTCCCAATCCTCTGRTCACCCTTGTGTCCCTTATCTGGACCCTCTCCAGCCTGTCCACATCTTTTTTGTATGGCAGAGACCAAAACTGAATGCAGTATTTCAGGTCTCACAAGTGCTGAGTAGAGTGAGATAATGACTTCTTTATCTCTGCCCTGGTTGTTATGATGCGCTTGGTGATGGAACCCAGGATTCTGTTGGCTCTCTTTGCCATGCTGTTCACTCATATGGTGCTTGCTGTCCACAGCAAGGACCCCCAGGTCCCTTTCCACAGAGCTGCTCCCCAGCCAGACAGATCCCAGCCTTTGCTGTGCTCCTGGATTATGTTTTCCCATGTGCAAGACCTTGTATTTTTCATTATTGAACTTCATAAGGTTCTTGTCAGCYCATCATTTCAGTTTATCCAGGTATTCCTGCAGGATGTCTCTCGACTTCCCCACTTGGTTTGGTGTCCTCTAATACAAACTTAGTTGTGGTACACTTGATCCCATAATCCATGTCACTTATGAAGATATTTAATAGCATAGGGTGCAGTGTTGATTCCTGGAGATCCCACTTGTAGCTGGTCACCAATTTGACAAGGGTCTGTTTGCCATCACCCTCTGAGCACAGCCTGTAAGCCAGTTCCCACCCACCACACAGACCCCTTGTCTAGACCATAACACATTAGTTCCTTTAGCAGCAGGCTGTGGGAMTCAATGTTGAAAGCCTTGGAGAATTCCATGTAGACAATGTCCACTTCTTGTGCCACATCAGGTGAGCAGGTGTATTTTTTTGTTGCGATGGATTAAAATGATGCTGTTGCAGGAGCGTGTTTTATAGAATTTTTAATACTACCTTCTGGTAGTAATCAGAGGTTTTGGAAGCTGTTTCTTTTATAGAAAGACATTTGCAGTTAGAAGAAGTTTAGGCGATGCTCTGTTATTTTGGACGAAATCCAGTAATTTTTGTTCAATAACAAAGCTGAAAATTTAAAATATTACTACTGATTTTCTATGCCCAACTCGAGACAAGAAKAAAGAAGATACTGATTTTGATAAAATTATAATCTTTTTTTCTGAAGAGGTGTGCTTTTTAAACCTCTTTTGAAGAGTCAGAATACTAAAATATGTCCTTAGAGTAGGCTGTCGGGTGAGAAGCAGAAATTGGGCATGAGAGTAGTTCATCAAACCCTTATGAGATTACACAGCAAACTTAATTTTAAGAATTATGTCCTATTGAGGCCTGCAGGAAGAAGAAGATGTGATAGGAGGTATTTGGCAGTTTGTGAGTAAAGGATGGGAGTGGTTTCTTGCAGTTGCCTCCATGTTTGTCCAAGGACAGAGAGAACCTGCTAAACTGTTGGGAGTGGAGCAGTTTGGAAAGGCTGACTGATGAAGTCTGTTTGCCAGGCWCCCTCTGCCAGTTTCATTCTTTAATCCTTGGGAAAAGAAAGATACTGTGTCTTCTCCCAGTAGAAATGAAAAGGGGAAAATTACTGCTTGTCCTTCCTTAGATAGATAACTCTTCTGAAATGTTGTAAGATTGGGCTCTTTGCACCTCCTCTAACTTAGGAGAGTAAATTAGCTGTAAATCTTGTTCTTTCAGTTGTCACAAAATAAGTAGCTTTATATTYAACTTAATATCATAAGCAGAATAGACTTTTGTAACCAGAAAAGATCTCATGACCTAGATGTGGATTTCTATTTCAGAAGTTTCTAAAAGTGACATTTTTATGAGACTACGTCACTGTATRTAATGACTATAATCATCAAAATAGTTTACAAATTAATAGATGCTGAAATTTGATTGACACTATTCAATAATAAAGGTCTAATCTTCTTGCCAAGGTACATAAATAYTTCAATCTGGCTTTGTATGGGGTACATATAAAATATACTCAGCTGGCAAGTTAAATGCTTCAAAATTGATGGTCCTGTCAGAGAAACTACAGTGCTATAAGAAAACTTGAATTGGAAATAAATCTTTTTTTCCCTACTTCTCTTTTAAGAGCCTGGGTTCTATTCTCATTTTGTTTTCAGTATCTGTTGTTCTTGTCCCTGGACAAGAATTGCTTCTTCTGCAATTCTTTGTGCAGCAATCATTTCACGAAATATGCAGGCTACAGATTTAAGTGTTGAGCAGAGATACTGAAATGAGCAGAGATCTACAAAATATGACAAAAGTCAGACTTGGGAACACAGAGAAAGCAGGACTGTGGGGGAATGAAAGTCTTCCAGGACCTGAAAGGTTGCTSCAGAAAGGAAAGAAATAATTGTTCCTTGTGGTCAAGATAGATGGGCAAACCCCAGTACATTTAAATTGCAATGAGGAGTTTTTCTGGTTAGACAGCACAGAAGGAGAACAGGCATTTTAGGAGAAAACTCAGCTGTGGAGTGAATCATCTATTTTGTTTCTTCTGATTTCCATGTCTGGAAACTCTATAGGCCAGAAAAAAACCAAAAGTTCAACTGTAGTTGCTTCTGCTCTGCAGTTGTTGGGGGTGAAAAGAGAGAAAATTGTTTAAATATAGAGTTTCCAATAAAGAGCGTACATTCTACTAGATGTACATTTTATTGATGTAATATTCTGGGAATTGTGTTCTTCCTTTCTAATCACTGTATTGCTGTTGTTGAAGTTACTCAATTAGAACATGTATTTCCTATTTTAAGCCTCTTTTTGTGGCTGCAGAATTATGTCGGACACTAATAATTTGCCTAAAACCTCATGATAAATATTCCATGTTTTTTTCCCTGAGCTTTAATTAAAAGTATTCAGGTGTTTCCAAGCATGAGATGAAAGAAAAGTATTTTCCCTCTTCCATTGTTTAAAAAAATTTAAAATAAAATGTGTGTGGGAATTTCTGACACTGATTCCTGAAATTTTACCTGGAAATAGATATTGATAATTGAAAGATAATTGGGAAWGACTGCTCCTCTAAAGAAAAAGCCTCAAAAAGAAGCCAGATTAATCTGCAAGTTTCTCCTGTAGGAGTTTTCTTTTTGTTTTTTTTTAACCCTAGGTGCAGTCATGTGAAGAACTAGGAATGATAGGTACAGAGAATAGATTATTATTTCAAGAATGAAGCTTGGTTTGAGAAAGATAGAGAGGCTTTGWTTAAGAGGAGGAAGAAGCTGGTCAAAGTACAAGGAAGAGGTGCTCAGAGGTGGCACCTGGAAAAAGAATGCTGTGACAGAGAATGCAGAGAGAAACTGAAGAGTGAGGACAGAGGGGCCAGTATGGGAGCAGACTCGAGTGAGCTTGGGCAAAAAGGGTGGCATTTTATGYAGTCCAAGTAGAAGAGAAGTCTTTGCCCATGGAGCACTCACTCTGACAGTTTCATGCAGGGGAGTCCACTTTGTGTTTTCCTGTTGCTGGTTATGTGTAGAATCCCACCAGGCAAACTGTTAGGTGCCTGTTGTGCCTGGGCTATATTCACATTGAGTGTTTGTTCTGATTTGTCCTAATTTGCAACCTGTTTGTCCTAATTTGCAACCTGCTTAATTGCGAAGTCCCTGACTCTAAACACAAAAGCATATCTTGCTGCAGTGTTGAATAGAGTTAGGATTAGACCATTGCATTGAATCTCTTGTGTGTTTTTAGAATGGAGACAAATTATAGCTGATAGACTGTTCTGTGAGCTGGTCCTGAGTCTGGAACTCTTAGCTTAGACCTGATCTGTACGTGTTTGTCATGTCCTGTTAGTCTTGGAGCTATGACTCTAGGGGAGTGTTAACTGCTCTCTCCCTGAAGCAGTGGGGAGATGTGCTCAGCAGGTAGTTGGTCACCTACCTTATCAGACTTGGAATGGGTTGGAATGGGGCAGCTGGGAGTGAGCAGCCCCTTGTCAGATGAGACCAGAGCTGTGTGGCACTCTGCTGCTCCTCTCTGCTGCTGGGGRAAATCCTCACCATAGCTTACTGCTTGGCTGGAGAGGGCTCTTCTGGAGCTATGAGGAAAGCTGCATGCTGTCTCTGGGTRTCTCAGTGGGATAGGTTTTATTCAGTTTGCTTTATTAAACCAACCAAGCACTTCATGCATAAAAAACCTCTTTATCTGCAGAGCCAGCATTCAGAAGTTAAATATCAAATTATTTTGGCTGGATTGTGGGATACAATGAATGTAGGTTTAATTTTGTCATTGTGTACTAATTTATTCAGAGGATCTGTACTTTTCAACACAGGAAGGACTGTGAGCTGGGGATTGAATGAGAATGTCCCATGGGTGCATGTGTATGGGTCTTGTCCTTTCTCTGCAGTTGTTTCCAAGTCTGCAGTGAAATGAGATAGAAACAGTTAAGATACTAGTGAGATGAGGCAATTCATGACTTCTCTGGGGAGCCAGTCTCTGCCTTAAGGTGTTGGGATTATTCAAATTGAATGAGAGGGGCAAAATGTATCCCAATAGCAAAGAAATGAAGCTGGTTGTACATCTCACATACAAAAGGGTTAAAGTGCCAAGTTTACTATAGTTAAATAAAGACCAAGAGAGTATTTGCTGAAAATTTTTGATTTTTTCCCCTTTCTGGATTCTGAAACTCTCCACTAGTCATCTAGGGTTTTATTTTTCAAAATATATTGTGCAGGCGTATATAATCTGGAATTAAGAATTGTTGTTATTGCAGGGTGATGCAGGTTTGATACCTCGAATTTGTGAAGGATTATTCAGCAAAATAAGTGAAAAAACGAAGCGGAATGAGGCATCCTTTCGAACAGAAGTCAGGTAGGTCTTGGCATGTTGAGAATTTGCAGGYTGTCAAACTTGTTTCAATTACAACCAMTGTTTCCATTTCTSTCTGARAAAAGTGCGTATTTWAAAAARATAACTTTTTATGCTTGGCCTCAGTCCTGTAATTGATTTTTGTTGGCACTTGTCAAATTGTGCAGTACTTGYACCTTCAAGAAGTGCMTTTTGCTTCATTTATATCATAATGAAAATCCTTTACTACTGGATGGCATCTTCCTTTTTTTTTTTACCCTTTATTTCACACTGACATTTGGAGATCTTGATCTCGCTAATGTCTGATTTCTTTCCTCTTTCTTGCTTTTTTGGCTTTTTCCTTTTTGACACAATACCTTGTAATCATTATTATCTTAAGCCAACTTTGGATCTATTTTCTTTCTTCAAGCATCTTGCTTTCAAATACAGTGTTAACATAGCCTTGAAAAGGCTATTGAATCAGTCAGTGGCTTTCTATTCTTTTTCTTTCAGTTATTTGGAAATTTATAATGAACGTGTTAGAGATCTTCTCAGACGGAAATCATCAAAAACTAATAATTTACGAATACGGGAACATCCAAAAGAAGGGCCATATGTTGAGGGTAAAAMCACTTTCATTGTTTTACACTGCATATTTTATCATCTTCATATATTTTAAAATGTAGTGTCTAATTTCACTGGRCATTTTAGCTTTTAAAGTGTATGCTAAAAATACAAATTATGATAGATGCAGTGCTTTGCTTTGGTAAAAAGCATTGAAGGAGTAGCTTCTCATTTTRCATCTCTACTTGTTTTTCCAACCTGAAATTATTACAGAGTTTTTTATCTGTAAATTTATAACACATTTTTATGCAATGTTAAGAGATGCAATTGGTTTTAATAATTTCTTGACTATAATTTATAAATCTTAGATGTTTAGATGAAACAAAAACCTGTTAGGATCTAATTGTCTTAATCTGTTCWCTACCAAGGAAGGTTCATATGTCTTGTGGGATTATGCTCGTGTTACTGCRCTAAATAATTTAGTAAGATTTCACTTTTTTTCCCTTTTTACTGTAAATGTGTAAGTTGTCCATTGTTCATATGAGGCACCATTCCTTTYCTTAAGTGTTAAACAAACATGACAATAAACACTAATTTAAACAATAGCTTGAAGTAGTGAGGGTAATTTGAATCTTTTTATAAAGAAAATTCAGGGCATGTGTGAACATACTGTAACACTTTGCTTTTCTTCAGACTTGTCTAAACATTTAGTCCAAAATTATRCTGATGTTGAGGAACTTATGGATGCAGGAAATATAAATAGGACGACGGCTGCAACTGGAATGAATGATGTCAGTAGCAGGTCACATGCCATTTTCACAATCAACTTCACTCAGGTAACAAAACAAGACTCCTTAGAGAGATTGGACATGTTTCCTCAGAGCATAGTGATCTGTTTGTTTACATGTAGTAAACTCCTTTTCTAATGACTCCTGCTCTTCATTGTTATCTTGGGGTGCTTTTTAGAAAACCCATGGATGACCTGCTAGATTAAGAGAAGGTAGTGTAGASGTGGTTTCTTCTCCTGTCAGAATTTGCATGTCTCCCCCCAAAACACACACCCCCTCCCATGCACCTACTTTTTACTAATGATGAGTTGTTCATTGCACAACGTTCAGAAGAGGATGAAAGGCACGGCAGCAGAAGTTTTTGTTCTGTTGTATGGTAAAAGAAGAAGATTTGAAAGAGCACAATCTGAATTGATTTATATGAAGTAAGATAAAAATTGGGTGGAAGGCTCAGTTAAAATCATAAAATTTTGATTTCTACTTACCTGAACCTGGAGAAAAGGGAGAAATTGAGTGTAAATTTGTCTATGTATTCTATAACTTGTTGAAATGTAATATAAATGTTGCAAGCTTATTAAAATGAATACAGCACCTCGTCACTGCATCATGTAAATTGGAACTCTGTGTTGCAGCTTGTCTGTAAGGGGCTAAAAAGTTGCAAATATTACGATTTAAAGAAATAATATGTGAGTTATCCAACAATTCATTATCAAATGTCTTTCAGTGGCACTCTAATACACCTGCCTTCTCAAACTGTGATATTGTAAACAAGTTAAATTTAGTCATGTCATGAACTGAGGTTTTGAAGGCTGCTGAAGTTGATTCAGTAAAAGTGCAGTATTTCATAGCTTAACATACTTTTCTTTTACTTTTTCTCTTCTGTAGGCTAAATTCGATTCTGAAATGCCTTGTGAAACTGTTAGCAAGATTCATTTGGTAGATCTTGCTGGAAGTGAGAGAGCAGATGCCACTGGTGCCACAGGGGTTAGATTAAAGGAAGGAGGGAATATTAACAAATCTCTAGTTACTTTGGGAAAYGTAATTTCTGCCTTAGGTAAGTCTCTGGTTTT
Organism: Malurus melanocephalus; assembly: GCF_030028575.1. Taxonomy (NCBI): domain Eukaryota; kingdom Metazoa; phylum Chordata; class Aves; order Passeriformes; family Maluridae; genus Malurus; species Malurus melanocephalus. Next base: position 309,856 of record NW_026623333.1, read on the forward strand.
TGTCTTTGTCTTGAGGTGATTTTAGTCATGAAATGCCTTTGTGTTTACTTACACAAATAGTGGCCTTACATTTTTTGAAAATGAATGAAAAGACATAATTTAATTTTTGCTTTCTACCTCCTTATCACAGCTGATTTATCTCAGGATGTGACAAATCCTCATTCAAAGAAGAAACAAGTATTTGTGCCTTACAGGGACTCAGTGTTGACTTGGTTGTTAAAAGATAGCCTAGGAGGAAACTCTAAAACGATAATGATTGCCAGTAAGTGTTTTAAATTTACTCTTTTTGAATTCTAAATTGTTCATGCTTAATGGGAGTGGATGTAAATATTTAGATTCCAGATGTTTTGTTAAGGCAGAACATGGTTTATACATATTAATGGTGTCTTTCTTTCTGAGCTTTCTAGTAACATGGTCTTTTACTTAGACTCTGCAGAGTGTAATTAAAGTTTTGTTCATCTGGTCAGTACTGGTGGGTGAATCAGTTGCTGTTTCCAAACTCTGCTGATTTTTGTTGCATTAGTAACAACCTAGTCTCTTTTGGCATCCTGTGGCTAAGACTGTCACTTTTATTTAACCTACTGAATGCACACAACATTTTAAGTTTTTGTCTAAATTTAATTATGATGAGTTGTCTTGCAAACTCTTATGGCTTTCTTTTTACCTGTAGGAAGCTCTGTAAGGATCATTGAGTTTAAAACCCTACTTATGTCATATGCTTAAAAGATCATTTAGTTCCATCCCTCCTGCCATGGATGGGGTCATCTCCCACTGGACCAGGCTGCTGAGAGTTCCATCCACCCTTGCCTTGAACACTTCCAGGGATGGGGCATCCACAGCTTCTCGGGGAAACTGTTTTGCTGGTGGGTAGGGTCAGAGACACAGACATCAACTTAAGGAACAGTGTAAATTACTATAATGCAAAACTGCAAAGAATCACAAAAGAATAAGCTAAGCAAAGCACATAATCATTAGCAAAAAATTACAAAAGGTTAAGCTAAGAAGTGTACCTAATCATTACTATGAAAGAATGCCTATAGTGATTAAGAAAGATATGTCACCAATACCCTAATAAAGGTATATCATCCAAGTCTGAGAGACATCAGCTGTGGGGAGAAGCTGCCACAGGGAAGGACTGGAGAATCACATCTGGTAATTGGGAACTCCTGCATCCCCCACTTTGCTGTGACAGTGGCCCAGTTTTTATAAGGTTAAACAAACAGGCTGACATAATTTCTCATTTCATTCTTCCTGTTGGTTTCTCCCAAAGCCTGGCAAGGGCTCAAGGAGGAACCAAAGGAGTTGTCTTTGATWGTATACAATCCTAATTAGGCCAGTTGTGGCCTTATCTGTTTTCTAGATATAGAAAGGTAAATATATGTTTTGCCAATAAATGAGCACATGCAATATTACTCTGTAAATGAGCAAAGGCATATATAGTATTAGGTTGGAAGGTTCATCTATATGTCAACTTTGGCTCAGGGCCTGTTGTTGAGGCCTTAGTACTTCACTGTTTCAGTATCTCACCACCCTCTGGRTAATTTTGTCCTAATATCTAATCTAAATCTCTTCACTTTTAGCTTAAAACCATTTCCCATCCCAGGATACGGCTGACTTTCTGGGCTGTGAGCACAGACTGCTGGCTC
>NW_026623333.1:312065-326453 GCF_030028575.1 Malurus melanocephalus
AGTTGTAGAAACACAGTGAGCTCTCAGTGCCTATGCTAATGATTATAGTACCCAGCTTCTTTTCCAGCTACTTCCTCATCTATTAGTGATGCTTCTGCTAGCCAGAGCCCTGATGGTTCATCTTTTCTCCAACAGTAACTCTRCTGGTAATGTGGTAGAATTCCCTAACAGAGCCTGACAAGCTGTCCARTTACATTTGGCCTGCCTTTTCTGTAACTAAGCACAAAAAAATGCAGGAAGATGACTTTAAACTGTAGGAAAGGCTGTTAGAAAAATATATCTGATTTTTATTTGTCATATTTCTGTAATGTATGGTAACACCCTTCTAGAAGGAGAATAATTGAACAGTGGMGAGGAGATAGTAGATAAAGCAGGGAAGTTAGAGTGGGAGCGAGGGGAAGTATAGGTTGTTTCCAAGTGCATCTCCTATAGTTCAGAGAGTCTCTGCCACAAAAAGAATATTTATTGTTTTTGAGAGAATGAGAAAGGACAGATTTTTTTTTAGTTGCTAAATTAGTTTTTCAGGTGTTTTCATTGTCTGATCTCTTGTTCCTAAGTTTAACCATTATGATTTCTGGATGGTTTTCTCTTCTGTGATTTTGCTTACCTGTTTGGATGCCTTAATTATCATTTTGATTTAGAACATCATGTATATTGTTAAAAAAATTAAGGGAAGGATAGCATTAACACTTATATTTAGATTGCATTGCTTTTCCTAGTTAGGTTGCTTGTAAAAATAATACTGGTTTTTCTTGATGCATCAGATAGCTGACAGTTCTGTGCTACCAAATGCCTGTAGCTCAGGAGAACAGCTAGGTTTGTAAATTATAGAAGCTCTTCTCTTGTTTTGGTTCTCATGTCTGTTTTCTTGTTTTAATGCTGTTTAATTTCYCTACTGTGTTTTACATGGAGTGTCTTTTCTGTTCAATGATTACACTGGTACTTAAAAAATACTTACTGTTTTCCCCACTRTTCTTGTAAAAAATTACAAGAAAGCCTGTGAAGTATTTGTATATAACATTTATGCTTGCTGGGGAAATGTACATGTTAAATAGATTGACAGCAAGATTTCTTTGCAACACTTGATTGTTAGACCTGATTAGGTTAATACACTATTCTCATGCAGTGTTTACTTATGCAAATTATATATGAAAGTGGAGTCYRGTGAAGAGTTGGAACAAATTGTATCCRTACTGGTWAATGATRTGTTTCTGTCTCTTTGCTCACATTGAGTTTATCTGAGTTTAAAAAKATAAACTAACTTCAGTAAATGAAACCTACAGTGCTAGATAAACTGTTTCTGATTTCATATCCTTAGCTATTTCACCTGCTGATGTCAATTATGGAGAAACTTTGAGTACACTTCGCTATGCAAACAGAGCCAAAAACATCATCAACAAGCCTACTATTAATGAGGATCCTAACGTCAAACTGATCCGTGAGCTGAGAGCTGAAATAGCCCGATTAAAAACCCTGCTTGCTCAAGGGAATCAGGTTRGCTTTACTTGGAATTAATGCGTATATTTTCTGGAGTTATAACATCTATTTCTGGAATGTAATGAGATAATTATCTTTCATTATATTGATTTGAGTGAACARGCTTTAGGAATGAGTATTAGCTTCCTGATTGGATCAGTTTCCATATGGCCAGTGTATTACCTCTTTTAACACAAGGGGGAAAAAAATGTTATCCCAAAGCTTTTAGATTTCTTGTAATATAATCCAAGATGGATTGCAGTGTACTGTGGGACAGGTRGTCAACACAGCATTAGGAGTCTGAGCTGAAATATACCTTCTGGGTCTAGCCTGATGACTGAAGAGKTACTTTGTGTAGTATCTTAAAATAAGGAGAAGGTTGAAAGTATTTTAGATGCATAAATATAAAAACATAGGAGTATGAATGGATTTAAACAATACATTTTGTTTGGCTGCATAGTACATTGGAAGGCAGATAACAAATATATAGCAATCTTTTCAGTGGTGATGTACAAAAACAAAAGTCATGTTTTGCTTCACTTTTGCATGATTCTCTTTCTTGCTCTGTCAGTATAATCTGCTGCAAACATTTGCTGCACAGGCTCAATTAAGTTTAGTTTCTCCTGTGTTCCCAGGATGGTGTAACCAAGGTAACAATAAGGAATGTCTAATTGGCTCAGGCAGTTGTCTCTTCTACATGTCATTCAGRATTGCTAGATKTCATACTTGAGCAAATATAATTTGRAAGTATCTGAAGTAATACTTCAGGTTTGTTTCTAGAACTATGYAATTCTATTTTTGGTGGGCTGTGCAATGTGAGATGTCAGTTCAGTATGGTCTGTTGTTAGTAGAAGGGTAAGACTGCAGCTGGATTTCATGCTGTAAAAATTTTGCTGAAAAAGGATGGGACCACTGTTAGAAGCAGAAATGGATATTGTAGATGATTGAAGCAGAGAGCTCTACTTTGTTACAATTAGAAATCTATCGGGTTGAATTACTTGTGTTTCTTTCATATTCTTTTGGGGTGGGAAATTATTTTCARATCATGGTCTGCTTTGCTTTAGAGTAAGCAAAGTAGATGTAAACCCCTTGAAGTTTGAATGCTTTGACCTAGTTTCAACATGTAAAATAGTGGATATTGAAAATAAATCTGGTTCAGTGGTAGGATGGTGGTAGATAGCTGTGTGGGATATGATAGAGAACTTGCTTAAGTTAATTGAATTTGTGATGGTTGTAAGACAGCAGGTGRTATTTTATGTATGCACAGTAGTATAAATCTCTGTCTAATTTCTTTTGTGGTTTTCCTTGGTATTACCAAAACGGAAGTATTGTAAATGCTTCTGTAGATCTGAAGATACTGATTATCAATATATGGTGCTGGATTCAGTGTAGAAAGTCACCTACAATGAGTACTACTTGTGTGTTTGTGTTGTTTAGTAATTTTTGTCTTTTAAGGCCAATTAACTTAGATAAGCACTTTAAATATGTATTAAAGCAAAATTGTGAACTATTCATGCATCATAAATTTTCATGTTTAGCAGAAGTATAAACAAAGCTGTATCAGGAGTTAGCTGTTTCAAATGTGTCTGGTTTTGGTGTCTGCATGTATGTGACCATGTGTATGTAGCGAGTGAAAACAGCACTCTCAAACCAATTGACAAGATTTTGATTATTCTGTGTACAGCATTTCAAGGTAAAATTATATGTATTGAAGTTTAAAGGACTTTATGCGATAGAATCCTAAAAGTTGAACTATTACATTTTGTTTGATTCCCCCAGAAATTGTTACTGTCTTTTTTTTAAATTGATGTTTACTTTTTACAATTTTAGATTGCACTCTTGGATTCTCCGACAGCTTTAAGTATGGAAGAAAAGCTTCAGCAGAATGAAGCAAGGGTGAGTTATAATTTCATAAGGCAGCTTTTAAATGTCAAAGAAAAGGAAAGGTGGTTGGTCTGGATGCAAGAGTGTTCATAATTTTCAGGATGTTTTTAATGCACAACTAAATTTTGTTCCACCAGCAGCATTGCCTTGATGTTTAAAAAAAAGTTTGTGAATTTGTAATTTTGTTATCCTGCTAATTTAAGATGGCATTATAACTGAGATAAAAATATTTCTTTGCTATTTATGTAACCATTCTGTTTAATGAAAAGATTTGTTCCCTGACAGCTTGTCTGATACTACAAAAGTATCTTTGTAAATAGACTAGAGAGGGAAAAGCCWCTAAATCACAGCAATGAGCAGAAAGTAATCAGAGTAACAAAATATTCAGTGTGTGGAAAAAACAGCAGAAGATTTATGGAGAGAACAGTCAACTCTTTTATGCTTTCAAGAAATTAATAACTTGTGGGATAGGTTTTTAGAAAATGTCAGTGTTTGAATCTGGTGTGTACAAATATGTTCAGTGCCTAATTAGCTATCTTTTGCRGGGAGGGTCTGAGATCTAGATGTACTTCACATTGTGCTTCTCACCAAGTTATTTCAATAATCCAGCTKAGTGTAGAGGCTGGAAAAAAATTTCCAGAGAGTTTAGATAACTTACAGCATCCAAAAGAATGTAGATATAGTGGTAGTATCATTTCTCTGACTAGTAATTTTTCATTCTTTATTGTATCATTYTTTGTTAATTCTTTTCTATGTATTTGCTTGCTTTAGAAGCTGCTGCAAATTGTTTTAAAGAAAGAGTAATACTCATACTTTGGAAGAGGCAAGAGGGAATTATTAGGAATTATTTAGCTGCATGGTAGAAAATATTTAGTTCTGAATACTGTCAAAAGATGCCAATCAAATGTAGATATGATGCCTTTAAAAACGGGGGCAGTTTAGCTGATTTGAAAGGTAGGTTTTACAGGGGTGCTGCTTGGACCTTTAGAATTAGAAAATTAATGTCTTGCTTTAAAAATCCTATTTTTTTATATTTTTAGGTTTATTTTTGGGTATAAGCAAAAAGCTTTTTTCTATGAGTAGCTGAGTTATATAAATTGCTGATTGTAGGCTAATTAGAGTGCTTTATTCATGCTCTGACAGTAACCACTGCTTATCCTGCTCACAAGTGTTGGCCCTGCTGTGTGGGGTGTATACAAGCATATTTTATTACCTTTGTCAGCCTTATTAAATGGTGATTACTATTTGTGATAATKACTATAGACATAATTACTGAAAATTTGTGGTAGATATTGCAGTGSTTATAGCTTTTTTATAATTGAGTGMAATAACTAATGTGTTTATATAGATTTAAAGGCTTTATCACTATATTTATATTGCTTGACGATGTTAGGAAACTTAATCCACAAAACASCAGMGGTYCAAAAAGGAGACAGGAGTCYYGTAACTTTWTTCGAATAAAGGGAGAGGCCATGGSACATTTCCATGGGRTCTCTCAAATTGTTAGAGGATGCAGCCTCCTTTTTATCCTAATTTCTYGGCCCCATTTCCCTCTCTCTTTCCCCATTGGCTGAGGTACTTGAGACTTGCCAAAYTGCCTAATACAGAYCCCCATCTAATATACATCCCCCCTTTCTTATTCTYTGTGTCTCTGTTCYTTGTCTCTAAATCTCTAAGGGATTTAGCACTGCCTGTGTCAATTGGTGGARTTCCTSTGGAATTTATGGTTCCTCCCATTGCTCCTTTCACCTGTWGGTATCTGGCCTTAKMTAYCAGCAGACCCCATAGCTTGTTYRTAAAGACATCTCCCTCTCATTCCTTTCAACAAGTATATGGTGATTTTCTTTAATGAGTTGGTTTTCCTAATACAAGAATAATTTTGAGCTGTTTAATTTAAAAATGTTTAATTTTAAAAAATTAAATTAAAAACAAAGGGTCCCTGAGTGATACAAATTGTACTGGTAGGGTGAATGGACCTGCGATAGACTTCATTAATGTATTTCTTCAATCTTTTGAAATTTATTTTGTTTTAATRTTCCAGTTAGCTGCACTAGGAATTATAGGGGTGCATTGAAAAGTTTGCTCACATGTCTTTGTTGAAATCTTGAGATGAAGGTAGAGATGAGAGAAATTTCTCTAGTTTTCATGCATTAATTTGAAGCTGATCTGCCACAACAAGGAAAGTAGCTGCAGGTGGCAGATGGGGAGATGTTTGGAGAAACTGCATCAAASACTTCTTTCTTTGTACAATAGTGTTGTATGAAAATTAACTTACGGGGTGGACAACTGTTTGATTAGGAAAGGAAGGACAAATCCTAAGTATTCTATTTGCCTGTTCCTCAGTTTGGGGGAAAGTCATGGAGTTGGTCATCTTGAGTCCAGTCACACGGCATGTACAGAATAACCAGGGGAATCAGGCCCTGTCAGCATGGGTTTAGGAAAGGCAGATCTGCATGACCAACTGTTACAACTGGAGATGGGAATTTAGATAGATTTCTGTCTTTTGCTTAGGTTTTTTTTAAGTAACTTTTAAGCAGTTACTTATCAGGGCGGCCAGCACCCCTGGACCCAGTCTCGTTTGCTAGTTTTTTAATAATAGCTGATAAAGTCTAATACAAAATGAATTATTGCTTATTAGATATAAGAAAATAACAGAGTAAGGGGTTTGTGGTAAATTATATATTACACAGAATTAAACTATTAGTAGACCAAGTACARCAGTTTAAAATGTAGCTTAAAATGAAACTTAAAATGCAGCATGCAATAAAGGTACCTGTGAGTTTCAGCTAGCAAATAAATAGTACAATTTAGGATTCTATGTATATCTTACTAATTTAGTTGGTGGTGGGACCATACTACCTGGATGAGGATATCTTGGATATAATATCGGTTTAGATTGGATACCAGGAAAGTTTTAGATTGGATACTAGGAAAAATTTCTTAATGGAAAGYGTTGTCAAGCATGGGAAAAAACTGCCCAGGGAAGTGATTGAGTCACCATCCCTAGAGATGTTTAAAAGACCTGGCACATAGATGTGGCACATTTTCTGAGAATGCGTTTATCAAGAACTTAGGAAGAGATGTGATCTTTTAAAAAATATTTGTTTTCTTTTATAGGTACAAGAACTGACCAAAGAGTGGACTAACAAGTGGAATGAAACTCAAGATATTCTGAAAGTAAGGCAAATAAATAAATTTTCCTCTTGYCATTTGACCTAGCATCTTGTATAGTCATTCATTCTGTTGTTGACAGATTGGACATATCTTGGGTTGGGGATGGTAGTACTGATAGTGTGCTCTTTCTTTTGTGCTTTTGGAAGAATCCCTTTGGAGGGTAACTGGCTTCCTCTGGAATCAGAATTATTGTCAACTCACACCTAAACCCCAAATCTTCTCATTTTCTGTATTGAAAGCTTAGGACAYTGCATATATCAGGGTTTAAAAAATGCTGCTTCTGTATTGTATAGCATGGCAGGTTCTTGGTGGTGTTGATCTGCCCAAAGAGCCAAGCATTGTTTCTGATAATGATGTTTGTTTTCATCCTTGACCTCCTCACTGTGATACAAAGTGACATACTAACCATACAAACTTAGTATTACAATCTGTCACCTGTCCTTGTTTTCAATAAAAGCAAGGATATTTTAATGCTTAATAAACTTGAAAAATATGTGGATGATGCTTCACTGTGGATAAAATACTGCCTCAGAACCCAAAGTGATGTTTGGTTTTAAGTCGACAGGCTTTGGGTTATTTCTTTAAATGTCACTGAAGGATTGCACCTTAGAGAACCTTTGCTTTACATTGCTTCTGTCTTCAGGTGTCTTGCAATCTCAGCATTTAACTGTAGCATTTTGCTTTCATCTCAAGCTCATTGAATCTTTCTGTGGATTTTTCTTTTCCTTCTCTTACTGTTCTTCCGTGCACATTCCCAAAAAGAAGAGGACGGAAAAAATCCTGTTTGCTCATTTACTTAGTTGAGTCCTTTTTGTACTGTTCTGCTGAAGATCARTCCTGGAGTCTGTAATTTCTTTGGATCATCTTTCTGAAATGTTAGGGTAGCACATCCAACTTTTGATTTTTCTCTTGCTTTGAGGTTTTAATTGGTACAAAACTTCTTTTGATGTGGCTGCTATGTTTGACTGCATATGCTGTCATTCTTGTGAAGATCCTTTTTCTTTTATTGTCACCTTATTTTTATCATCCTTCGTTCATGTTTCATTTTCTTTAACCTTTACCAGGTTTTATATTAATCTTTTTAAAATGTCCACTTCTTTATATAATTCTCTRCTGTTTTTTCTTCCCAAATTTAAGTTTCTTTTCCCTTTGTCTGTTTGTGTACAAATTGGTATGACACTTAGCTTTTGCCTTTTTGATGTGTGTCATTTGTAGCTAGTATAACAGTATTTAAATGCTCTTTTGAGAATATTTTCAGTTTGGAGTAGATACAGAGTTCTCTTTTATTTTCTTATCCCGTTTAATTGTAATCATGTCATTAGCTTTGTGTGTTGCTGGTTAACTGATATCAAAGGATGCAGAGAGATCTATCTTCAGAGTCTGTTGAAGGACAGGGTTGTTTTTTTKTTKKKKKKKKKSCYWAWTYYTGTGGTCAATAGTTTAACTAGTCACTKCTTTAACTGGCTTTGTCCTATTGGATTTGGTGACACTACCTCACTTGCATCAGTAATACTAATTCTGCTGCAGCACTTTACCACATGGTGTGTAAATGTGTTGTTAAACACTGTTTATTGATGTTTTGTTTGAKTATTCTTTTTTGTGTGCCATTTCCTTGACTACTGCTTAATAGTACATATTTGTGCCTTAACAATGGTGACTCCTGCCTGAAGAAGAAAACTGTATGAAAACTGCTTGKGAAAAGCATTAACATCTACTGCCTGCTTGTATCAAGCCTCTTTTTGGGAGAGATGAAATACCCTTGAATTGCTATGATGAGTAAATACAGACTAATATCAAGCAATTCTTTTGGTGGACATACTAATCTAAGCAGGGGAATTTTCTTTCTTGAGGAATCTTGACTATATCCAGCAAAAACTCTAGGAGACCAAAACTGAAAGCAATTTGTTGCTCTTTATGAGGTGTCGATTAAAGTGGCAGAAGCATGTATATTTTGATTTTAATAATTTGCTTTCTGTGGTGGCTTGCATACCATATTGAACTCTGTCAAGAATAGTTTGTTGTGTTCTATATCAATGCTGATTTTGTCTACATTTATTTGCATTTCCAGATAATCTTTAAACCACTGTTGCTKAATGGTATTTAAACTATTATGTCTGTGTTCTTCTGCCAGAAACTGGGCATACATTACTATTTTGCTGGTTTATGCCTTTTTGTTACTACCTATTAACCCTGTCTGGCTTGTCTCCTTTTCCTCTTCTCACTTGTGTTGTGTTCTACCCCAGTATGTTGCCCTTTGATGAATATTTGTTTTCTTCATTCTTTCATGTCATTGAACAAGCTCAGGCATCAGGTGAGAAGTGTTCTCAATTAGCAACTTCTGCTTTCACCTAAAAATCTAGTATCTACTTCCACTTTTGATGGCAGTAGGGTAGAGAAGTTGTACAAGATCTTTGGCTCACTTCTAAAAATTATATTGGCTTTAATTCTACTCTTAGTGCATGTGAGTTTTAAAGACTTCTAGTCACATTCCTGTGGAGAACAGGTTCTAAAAATGGTTCTATTTACAGATCAGATAAAAAAAAGGAGTTACAAGACTGGTGTGCATTCATATATAAAACAATGTCTGTATGATACTGTATTTAAACCATTTGTCATTTTGGCATATGTGTTTATTTGTATCTTTGGCAGGAATTGTTTCTAAGGCTTTTTCACATTTCAGCAAGTGAATTAKTTTTGTAAACTTGTTACTTGTTAGACATATTGGTGTTGCATTTTGGTTAGAATGTCTGTTGTTGGCTGTGTTTGAAGCATAACTGTGTACTTCTAAAGGGAGAATTACATCTGTACTTTGACTTGAACAAATCTTATTTGATATTTTATAACTGCTTCAGTTTGTCATCTGTTTGTGTTAGACAATTCTCATTGCATACTTCCAGTTTTTGTTTCCTTTCTACAAGCTATGTCATCTGCTTGAATTTTTAAGAGGTTTAAAAATCTCTGCAAAATTAACACARGATTGCACAGCTATGGAACTGGCAGAAGGAATTTAAATCAGATGTTGCTGGTGAATTTATTTTCTTTTAGAAAAGTTGATAGAATAAATAGAGTGGCAGCTCTGTTTTTAGGGATGTTGGCTTTCTCAACAATTATTTGCCCCCTAACAATTATGTAAAGTATGTTCATTTATCAAGCTCAATTTGTGCGGAAAGGAAAAGTGCACATTCACTGTAAGTGGTCTCTTACATATTATGCTTAATAGAATTGTCTTCAGCTGGCTTGTGAGTGTTGTGCAGAGGAAAAGATATTATGAACGTTTTAAGAGGGCTGATGTTAATTAGTCTTGTTTGTCTTGGTCCATAATCACACGATAAATAAAAATAGCATCTCTTTTCTAGAAGCCTGTGTAAGTGTGGTATTGATTTCTTACACTAGATGTCACTGCAGATAGAAAAATCAGGTTCTGCTGCATGCTTAATTTAGATTTAATTTAGCTATTTTWAGGGAAAATGATTTGCAGTATCTTGAATTTCATTGCTGTTCACATCCACTAAAGGAAGTTTATGAGAATGCCAAAACTTTGTTTTAGAAGCAAGTCCTGAAGAACATGAGCAACTGGTTTGACAAAAGTACTTCAGGATAACAATTCACAGTTACAATGCACTTRTATTATGTAAATAAAGATTATGTACATTARTATTTWTTGCAATTATTTTTCAGTRCATTTTTCAACTGACAGTATATCTMGAATGTTTGAMAGATTTAGCTAAAGCCTTTAAAATACATGTATTTTATTAACTTTGTATCCTTGATATTTTAGAGATGTGAAAGAACAGTTTCTGAGAGAGACTGTATCTTTTATTTTACCAGGTAATACAGTTGAGAAAGCAAACAGACTTTTGGACACAAAGATCTCTCGCCAGGCTTCTGCTATTTACTTTCTCTGGATATTGCTGTTGAAAYGCCAGTGGCAGTGATATGCAGTTTCTGTTTATATAAGTGCTTCTTTTAATGTTTTTCTCTTGATGAATTACTTCTGTGGCTTTAAAATTGAGTTTCAGTATAAAAAAAAAAATTAATACGTTCGTTGGGTTTTTCCCATCTTTTTTTTAAGAAACTTGTATGATGACAATGGAATTTTTATTGTTCTTGGTCCTTGTACTTTATTTATCCACAGTTCCTGCCTCCTGAGCAATGACAAGTAATATCAAGTTTAGCTCTCAGTTTTATTAGGGTTTGTTTTCTTATACCTTGTGCATTATGTGTTTATTTCCCAAGTGTAGCAGTTACTAGCAGTGGTTGTAGTTTATAACATCATCTACTCTGGCTTTCTCCTTTGGAATTTGAGTTTGGGCAAAGGTTATCCAAATGTGATCTGTTTTACCTTTAAGAGGCATTGTTTTTTCATGCTATATGCCTGAACAGATRCCATTGCTAAGTGATGAATATTACTTTATCTAATAATCCTCCTTGCTTCAGTCTGATGAGTGTACCTAGGTCAATGCAGACTGAGAAAAAAGAAAATAGAATGGAGAGAATTTTCTATAAAAGCAAGCAGATAGAAACTTTCAAAGGGGTTATATGGTTGTCCCAAAATACAAATTGCTTTTTCTTTAGAGGAGCAGCTCTCATTGCTCTTCACTCACTAATGATTATTTTTAGTGCTTTGTCCAGTCTCAGCCTTGGCTTGCTGTTGTTAGAGCATGAAAAARGTACTGAATTGGGAGCTGGTGCTACTGGATCTACTGTAGCTCTTTTCCTAGAAACCGTATTGAAAGAGTCCCAGCCACCTGGGGAATGCTGAGTGCAGCAGTCAAAAGTAGATGTCAAAAGGAATATTGTCTGCTTTCAAGTCTTTCTGCACCTATGTTCATCTGATTAAGAAATCTTTTTTGCTTTCAGATGCCATAGCTGATTGTGATGCCTCTGTGGTGGACTGACCACTTTTAACTTTCAGTTTCTGCTAGAAAGTTGTGATCAAGAGATGCTTAATGCTATTGATTGTTTTTTACTGTTTTGTCCATTTGAAACCAGCTGGGCCATAAGRGAATCATGAGTGGGTACTGCTGTTTCTGAACTCACCAACCACTGATTAAGCCAGGATTGAACAGTTTGGTTGATAGGCTGTGTATTCTGAAAGAGTCCCCAGTGTCTAGGAGTAACCATTCTGCCAAATATTTCACTGCYCTCCTCCTTCCAAGTTGGGCCCTGCATTTGTGGATTATCCAGGCCATGCTTGTGTTTAATCCATCCCTAGAGCTTGTAGGCAGYTTTCAAATTAGAGGGAGTCAGACACAATGGGTTGCTTTTGAAATCCCTTCTACAGCTCATATACCACTTGTTTAACAATTCCTCTGGCACTTTTGGTCTGCTTTCCTATTAATTATCTTTTGCCAGGAAGTTGGTCTAAATTGAAAGCAGTGGAAACTCCTGAAAGAAGAAGAAATACCTTGAAAACTGTTTCTTAGAAAGTATCAGCAGAGAAGTATTAAGAAAGAGATTAATTCCTTTTTGGATTTAGCTATGGGATGGGGAAGAGGCATTCCAACATCAACAGTTTAGATGAACCCCAAATTTATATCTGCATCACAAAGGAGGTGTTTCTCCTGACAGTGTGGTATGAAATGCTGGAACCATTTTATTCTGCTGGTGTTTTCAGCAATATATTTAGGAGTTTGTTGCTGTATGATTCTGATAGCTTTGGGTGCATGGTACTGTTGTGGTACTTAATTGGCAGATGAGCATTAGCCTTGATTTGTACAGTCACACTGCCTCAGCAGTACAGCTGGAGCCATGTACTTTTTTTTTGTGCTTCCCAACTACAGAGATGGTATTTCTAATGAAATTCTCAAAGAGATATCGTAAACAGGTGGCAGCAAATAATGTGGCTGTTGCAGCTAGTCAAGAATGTGTGTCTAACTATGCATATTCCTCTGCAAAAATCTTCRCTGTTGTGTTGCTAGTCCTGAAATCTGTTTTTTTTTCCCCTTGGTGATTGTTGCTTACATAGTCCTATACCTTCATCCAGTTTCTTTCAATAGCATGGGTTACATGTTGAGCCCGACGAAAACTCACAGATTTAAAGCAATCTATTAGATTCATCTCTACAGAAGTAGAGATGAATTTCTAGGTAAGTAGTATASAGAACTCTAGATTAAAGTGAAATGCTTAATTCTCCCATCACCCAAGAAACATGCAAAACACAAAATAACTTTTAAAAGTAATAAATGCTAGGCTATGAGCCTAGTTCTTTTCTCCCTGTGCAGTTCCCTGACTAATTCATCATCCAGTTTCATCAACAAATTAGGTAGGAGTCCCGTAGATAATAGTCCATTGCTTTCTCAATTAATTCCCAGAATAAAGTCTATGGAATGAATTATTCCCATGTCCTGTATAAAATACGTGTTCATGTAATTAAAAGCTGTTTGTGATGCAGTATAGACAATACTGAACCCTGACAGTCTARTGTAAGTTAATATCCTTCTCTATCCAAAATCTTCTCAGAAGGAAATAAAAATATATTCTCAGCAGTGATTGACTCATCCAATWAGAGTCTTGTTAAAGAGAGTGCAGATTCAGTTTCATTTGTTGGGGTTGTGCTGGTGTTTCAGGTTATCACTATTTTAGGTACTGAAGTACCAGTTAATGCTTGAAGGTGTTTTATGTGTCTTATTCCCATTKGTTTTGAAGTGGATTTTTCTGTATGGATATCTTATAAACAGAGTTTAAACACAAGTCTATGGAGCACTAATATTTTTCTTTTCACAAGCACAACTTCATTCCATGTAAAAGAAGTCTCATTGTTTTGCAGAATCTTTTTCAGCAAAAGACTTGTGGTTTSAGGCAGCTTCTGGCCTAGTAATAGTTCATCCATGAATATCACTGTTTCTGTGTCTGGAGTTTCTACCCATGTATAAATTCAGAAGACATAATTAAGACTAATTAATYCACAACAGACCAGACAAGGACTTAATCATCTTCAAAATGTCAACTTCTGTAGAACTTTATGTTAAATATTCACGTTTGATTTCTTTCAAAGTCCTATTTGCAGCATTTGGACATATTGTTGCTGAAGGATTTGTTTTGAATGTGTTTAATTCAATTCTCAGATTTTCTCTGTGGTACGTCTCAGTTAAAAAGTTAAACCCTTGATTGTCAAAGGTTCCAAGGTTATTTTTGTTTTAACTGTTTTTCATTGTCCCTTGTTCTTACTTTGTTGCTGTGTTCACAGACCATAAGGAAACAAATCTGAGATGAGTTGTGTTTCAAAACATAAAGAGCAGCGTTTCAACTTTTTTTAGCAATCCAAAGGTGCTCAGACCTTTGATTACCTSAAGAAGCAGTTTGATGCTCTAAGGAGTGGAATTGGTTTTTTACCTGCCTTTGGAAGCCTCTTAGCATCCTCCTTCATTTGCATTCCTGAGCTCAAGCTACAGTTAYAGACTTATTGACTGGATAATGGCATGGTCAGCACAGRAGTTTGACAAGGTGATGGATGGGRCTCTGAGCAACCTGGTCTAGTKGAAGGTGTCCCATGAGAGTCCCTTTCAACCCAAACCCTTCTATGATTTTACAATAGTAGGCCAAAAAAGCTTCTGACATGAGCCATGAAAAGAATTTTGAATATTTGAATGAAAAGCGATGTCCTAGTTTTTCCAGTTGAATTGGGAGGTGTTTATTTTCAAGAAGAATTTCTGGTCCAGGAAAACAATTCAAAATCCCAYCTATCAGGTGTCATACCAAGCTCAATTGCTCTGAAGAACAAGATGAGCACTTCAGGAAAAAAACCAAATCAGGATAGCCAATTGTGCATTATGTTTTGCATGAAGGAGTAGCATGTCCATAGTTGTCTAGGTTGTTTGCTTTTTTTTTTGTTTACTTGTTTGTGTTTTGTTT
>NW_026623333.1:326515-403161 GCF_030028575.1 Malurus melanocephalus
TGTGGTGACAGGTTTGTCATGAGAACTCAGAAAACCAGAATTTGGAATATTGATATGTCAGTTGATCTGGTATAGGGATACTCTGAATTTTGGGGAAAACAGTAAATCTTATACTCAGGATGACTATCATATAACCAAGAATTAGCTGTGAGAAAGAAGAAGAGCATATAGTTTCACTTTTCTGGTGTTCAAGTTGTTAATTTGCCCTTATAGGAAGGCACAGAACCATTTGTCTTTTTGGTTACATGCCCCAACTCTGTAAGGAGAGCTTTTTCTATTGAGAAGAGCAACTGATAATGTGATACATATGAAGTCACACTTCTGAGCAGCTGAAATGTAGATGTTTCAAATGCCCAGCTGATTTACAGTAGTCCGCTCTCCATGTGCTTTTGCTAAAACATTCTTTAATTATGATCCTGTCGCTCTCTGTTACTGTTTCTTTCTTTGGTTTCAAAAAATGGAAGGATGGCTGCAAAATCCAATATGGACTAGTGGAGGGAAAGAGGCCCTGGTCTGGTTAACCTTGATGGGTTCCAGAGTTACAATCATGTATAGGCAACATAACAGCAAGACAGAGGATTTAAGGTTAAAGATCCTATTAACCCTTAGAAATTGTATCTTATTGTATCCCTAACCCAGGGAAATTTGAGAGGGTTTCCTCCTGAGGAATTTTCTTTTGACCGCTTCCCTTTAAAGTTTCCAGTCTCTTAAGACCTAAATTGATTAGCTGAATTTAAGACAGTCATTAATACTCTTAATTGAAATATACCTGGGAGAGAATTTGGTTATATTTGGTTYCATGTTTAAATCTCTGTAGTTTCGTCTGAGTATAAGCTGCTTTAGACAGGAAGTTTTCTCTATTATTTAGAAGTTAAATGTCATAGATTGCTTTTGGTAAAACAATATCAAAGTTCATTGTGGTTTTAACAAGTAGCTTTTGTTTACCAGTGATCTTGTTGGTCTTAATACATCTGTCAGCTTGTCTTCATTAGGAACAGATATACTGTACATGTTAAATTCAAGGTTACTTCGGTAACACAGGGTCCTTTTTGGCAGCGTTTTTGGAAGAGGCTTTTAATGTGCTCCTGATAGTTTATGATAATGAAGCACTTAAATGAATATTTCAAACATCTAGTCTGCTTTTTGTTCAAATGGTTAGATTTAGACCCATTGCAAGGTCTTACTTGTGAAAATATCAAATGTGGTATCTTGGATGGTCCAAAGGCTTAGGATTGAAAGAGGGGATTTGCCCTCCATCTGTTATGGTTAGTGATATTCACTTGCCAGTCATTACAAGTCACTGAAAAGTACTCTATTGTACRCTATATTCATGCATTAATGCCTTATTTTGAGGTAATTTACAGAGTGGAATGAATCATCTTCAGTGGATCTATAGTTTTGAGGTGCAGTAGTGCTTGTCAGGAGTCACTAAGAATTCAGGGGAGAGACAAGGCTGCCCTCATACCCAGCATTTGCACACTCATGTTTTCAAATCTCAGTAAAGTTATAAAAATAACATAAAGCTGTTCCACTGAAGARGAAAAACTTGCCTCATTTCTTACAGCTGGTAAAAATGCCATACCTCCTTTGGACAATATGAKTTTCTTTCTTACTGTTATATATTAGCTGACAAAAACCCTGAAGGTTTTTCTCAGAATGAAAAAAAAGGTGACAGCTATCCAAGTTAAGGTGCAGGTTCAGATCAATTAGCAAATGCAATGGTCAGTGCTTGCTTCTTGAGCTTTGGGTAGATTGCTTTGCATTTTTTTCCTAAAAATGCAGCAGGTTTGCACCTTTCAAGGAAGCCTTGTTTTCTGTTAGTAGTTGGCAAAGTTGTGCTRCTTTCCTCTCATTGTCTTACTGGGCCCTAATCTTTAAAAATACTCAAATGTGGCAAAACTGCAATCTGCCAAGAATGCCATAATGTATTGTAGTCTAGATTACATAGTACAGTGCAAGAGATTCCCCCATTCTCAATTTTCCCATTCCATTTTTGGTGAACATTAAAAAAAATGATGGGAACTTTACCCTTCAGTCAATATTTGGGATATCTGTCTTGGCTATGAAACATAATTTCAGTGTTCTTGGTTTTTAATTAGCTATGATAATTCTTGTGACATTGGTATTGGGGACTGATGCCAGATCATAGATATCTCAGTAGAGGTTGCTTTTGTTTATTTTCAAAGGAYATTTCCCTTTGATTCATATGGTACCTATTTCCTGTGACAGTATTTTTGGATTTATACTCTTGTCATCTTGTCCTTCCCCCTTATTTTGTGTTTATTCTCTTTCTCAACCTGCCTTTTTAAAGGGTGCTGTGATCTTGTTTAGTATCTATACATGTGATTCATTGTTGTGTGTAATTAAAATTGAGGTCTTTCTATTACAATTATAGCATTATTGGGCTATTGGAAATTATATTGATCTGTTAATTTTTATTTAATTGTTARAATTGTGAAATRAACTGTAGTTTCATTACATGTAATKAAAGGATATGGGCATTTCCTGTCTTTCAGTCATTTTAGTAGAAATRCTTCAATTTAGAGCATTCAAGCCAAGTGACAGTATACTACATACAGTTATACAGTTTTTATATCTGTATTTTTATATGCTTATCTTGTATAATATTCATGACAGAATTTGAGTATATTTTCAGGTGAGATATATTTCACTGGAATTAGAATTAAGGGGTGATTTTTTTATAAGAAAAGTTCAGTTTCCCCAGCTGAGTTTACCTGTTTTACAGATAAAAGCATAGTATCAACAATCCTAGCTACTTTATGGTGAACAACCAGTTGCTAATGCTGTTTGTGCCAGCTTAAAGCACCAATTATTTTATGCTTTGGGTACACAGAATCAAACTGATCGTTTTTAAAGGGCACTTTATCCTGTCTTTTTGTAACATCCTCAGATGTTTGCTTTGAGATCAAATGGAATATATTTTTTGTGTTTTCTGGCCTTTTAATACTCCTTTAATTTGCATTAAAAAGTCACATAAGTGACAACTTGTGTTTGCTGTAACTGAGCTAGTAAAACCTAACACATTGTGTCTGGGAAAGAAGGTAAGGTGATTATACCTTCATAAATTTCCAGAAAAGTGATCATAAACTCTGTTCTCAAAGTAAAATGAATGAAAAATAATCTGCTAAAATATTATCCAGTGGAACTAAGTATTTAAAGCTAAATGCAAATGTTAAATTSAGAACTGTTACTCTGACTTACATTTTTATGCTGAAGTGAATTGTGGAAGGACTCAAAAMCTTGACTGATACTGACTTTTGAATGGCTTATATTTGCTGGACTAATGACGAAACTTTAATTTGAAAGGAAAGCTTTTCTTGAGAAGTCTTCTTTGAAATGGTGTCTTTCTTTCTGCCATGTCTTTCAAAATCATAGTCATAACTCCCTGTAAATCTCTTGGGTTTTAAATAGTCATTTCCTATCGAATTATTATTTGTCATGCTGTCTGTATTTTGTGATTTTTTTTTGAATCTGTGATTTCTTTTTCTGGCTTGTCCTCGTTTATCTGCTCAGTGTGTGCTGAATCTGCTTCTGTCCATCAGTGATCCCCTCTAGAAACTGCATGTGACTGGTTATTACCTTGTTGGTTGTTAGTGGAGCATTTGTCCCTGGGGCGTATAGGAAACTTATTTCCTTATTTATGTAGTGTGGAGATAAGGATTTAAATACAATAAAATTGTTTATACAGAGGATGTGGTGAAACCAGTGGTACTGGGATGGGAGGGAGGTTTGTAGCTGTAGAGATTTTGGGGAGGTGGTCCTGAAGCACATATTTGGGCCTAATTATGTTTAATGGTTTCTTTAAATGTGTTAACTGGTGAAATTTGTAGCAGAGCATCTGACTGAAGAGTGGTTGAGTCTGAGTGTCACCAAAGGGTGGTTGATGGTAAACAGTTTGCAATGCAAAGGAATTAATACAGTGTGGAAGAGGAGGGGGATGGCATGAGACTTTACTGTCATGAGATCGTACATCTTCATGAAACAGCTTGTGAATCTGGAAGGAATCAGATACAAACTGTGTGCAATGTGGAAAAGAGGGGTGTACAATGGCAAAATTGTATGTACACTGGGAACTTACTAAGGTATTTGGGCTCACCACTTGTGACACAGAAGGTCACTTTTCAGTTGTTTCTTCTCAGGTAAGAGAAACCTGCTGGCATTTCAAGCAGAGATGAAATTCCTCAATTTCATCAATTGAGATAAAATTCCTCAATTTAATTTTTCCCTAAATTACAGAACTAATCAAGTCAGCTTTCTTGTGTTTTGTGGGGCTTACTGGCAGCTTTCCTAATTTTTTGCTACACTTGCCTCTTAATATTGTGAGTGGGACTTCAATAGTTGGCTGTCATCTTTATAAATACAATAATTAGCATGCAGTGCAGTTGAAAATTCAGAGGAGTAGTCAATCTGTTTATGTAGCACTTTGAGAAGAACTATATCTAGAATTACTCAAATAATTTATGTAAACAGAACCAGGTTTGTCTGCAGTATATTCCTCTTATATGCTGCTATTTTTAATCTATTCAAAGCCTACATTAGGACTATACCACTCAAGTTTTAGGAATAAGCTCCATGTAGATGAATTATGGTTTGTTCAGCTGTACTGAAACTGTTTTGGAGTACAAAACAGGGCAAGCAGATAGCAATCCYTCTCCAGAAAACTCCCCAAGCTTTCTGTGTCTGTGATTCTTGAAGTTAGGGAACCCAGACAATGGATACCCTGTGCCTTTGTCCTCAAGTACCTCTTTTCCTTTTCTCACTCTTTTTTCCAAGTCATTTCTTGCAGCCTTATAAATTATTGTGTCTGCAGTGTCCTTCTATTTAACAAGGAGTTGCTTTTTGGTTTGGAACTGATGATCAATTTTCTTTTCTACTTCCTCATATAACAAGCAGCAAGTGAGCACTGCTTTTTTGGGAATTTCTCCCCTTGGGTTTTGTACACATTGGTCACAGTCCTGCCCTGTACTGATGTCTCATTTTCTCTTTCTTGGAAGGGTTAACTCTGGAAGCTCAAACAGTGTAGCCCTGTTAGAGCACACACGTGTGAACTGGATTTGAAGTGGTTTTGCCTATACTGCTGTATATTCTTTGCCTGTAATCCAGCAGTACAGCCCTCAACTTCCTGTGTTTGTCCAGTACCTCTGCAATGGAATTGTGATTTTAAGTCACTTAATCTTCTGCAGTTCTGTGATGGAGAATAAATAAATTTCTGACTTCAGCTAGAGAAGTTTTGTATTTTCACCCATGCTGATTATGGCATGGTCAGCTGAATTTAAAACTTCCCTTGCTAGCAGTTTGCATCTATACATTTTATAGAGAACTTAATSTTAATGCCAGGCCATTAGGTATCATCAGGCATTTTTGTGAACTCGGAATATAATAGCATATTTTCAAATGCACCCAAGGTACCTGTTATCATAAGAATTTTCTCATATATAGTCTGGTTAAATATTAATGCAAAGACTTTTGCCATGGCACATCGTTGCTTGTAATTTCTTTAATTTGGTATTATGTGGGGTTGTTTTTGTAATTTGAATGCAGAAATCTGAACACCATGCTGGCTAAGTAAATTGTTGTATATGCTGATGATGAACTCTTTAGCTCAAGGATTTTGTCAAAGATTTTGTTCTTGAACTACCAGATCATATCTCAGTTTAGATGTGCCACTGTATCAGTTAATGCAGTAAACATAATTCATCAGTGCAGAAGAAATGCGATTTCACAAAAGTTTTTATATCTCTCACAGAGATGTTAATGAATTTACTGTATCAGGATAATTCTGACAGCTGAGTCAGAGCTGAATGCAAAGAGACCATAATTTAAATACACAGTATAATCCCTTTGACTTAAGGATGTGTTTTTTGTATACTGACTCAGAATTACCTTCTAAGTTTCTATTCTTCAAGTGAATCCATTTGATCTAGCAGCTCCCAAAGAAGAAAACCTTTTTTTTTGCCCCCAGCACAGTAGCCACTTCTATTAGCCAGAGTCCTCCTTTGTGGATAATACTTGACTTGCTTTATTTTCCACAGCTTGTGAACACATCTTAAATACTGAGGGAGTATGTGTACACTTTTCTCTTCAAGGATTTTTCAAGCTGAGATGCATGTGTGTGCATTCAGCTTTCTTAAACTGCACCTTGAGATTTTAATAAATTTTCTGAATTAGTAGTTTTTAATAAGGACAGTGACCTTTCATGTTCTTGTCACTTGACTCACAGATTCACCGCTTCTTAAAATTATGTTGCACAAATGAAAGYGAATCAAATAGTAGGTTAAACCTAGTAATTCCTCTGCCCTTGTAATAGCTCCCAGACCTTCAATTTATTTCAAAATAAATTTATTTCAAAAAAGAGGTCTGTCCCTCTTCAGAAATATTGTTCCTATGCTGTTGAGCATGAAAGAGAGGCAATTTGACTACTTTTGCACTTCTTTCTTTCTCTCACTGTTGGAGAACAGAATAATAAAGTTCTATTGTTGGTGATGTTTTGTGATTTCATTTTGGACCAAAAGTGCACAGTTTGGCATTTGGAGACATCCCTGCAGAAGCTTTTGAATTTGGATTTAATTTTAAGCCAAGCAATAAAAGTTTAGGAGTTACCCCAGGTATCTGATTAAGATTCAGCGTTCTTTAGTAAATTGTATCTGAAGATAAAAACTAATTTACAGCCTGTATTAAAGAAAAARAATATTAATCACAGCTACTGTCTACTGCATTTATTATAAAACTTCATTAACAGGATGCATTCTGTGCATGAATGGTAGTCATTTACAAAATACAACTTTAGAAACTCAATTTATGTTCTTTAATTTTAGATCTGAATAAAAAAAAAAACAACCCATCTGTTTTAAATCACAATTATACATGATTTATTTCTGATTATAGTAAAAATGTGTTGAATATTAAAAGACTGGAAAATGAAGAATCATATTGTTTCTTTATTCTTAATTATTTGTGAGCTAGCTTTCTCAGCCAGTGATAATTTCATTGTCTACCGAGAGGTTTGTTTTTGTCCTTTTGTTGTTTTCTTTTTCCTTTTGTTTGTTTTTCAGGGACATTGGCAAATGCTTTGTTGTGCTGGAGAAAAAAATGTTCAGCTTTTAATATTTTATCAATTCCATTATGCTGAAGGTGCCAGCAGTAACTGGTCACCAGTTGTGGTGGTTTTGCTGGGTTCAATTTTTAATGGTGGGGGAAATCCACAAAAATGGCTCATCTGAGAACATTCTGGAAGTCTTCTTCATCATGTCCAGCAAAAAGAGCCCTGCCCCTTGTGTTTTAGGGCCAATTTCTGATGGCTCTGAGGGTAATGGACAGGCTGCTGGCCAAGCCTAGGCCAGTTGGAGATGCTGGTTACATCTCTGTGATGAAAAATGGTCTCATATTTAAGAATTCAAAACAAGTTAGGTTGCAGCAGCTGCCATTAACCTGTAGCCTTAGTCCCTCCCCTGCACAGGGGAAGAGGGAGGGAGAGGGTGAGATGTGAGAAAACATGGAGACATCAGGGTCAGGGAGATGAGGAGGAGGAGGAAAAGGTGCTTTGCAAGCTGTGGTGCTGACCATGGAGGAAAACAAACTGTTCCTGAGGTGATCCTGTCCAGTTGGAGAGCCAAGATATAAGTGGCCTGGCCTTGGAGGGCTAATCGTAGCCATGGGGTGGTGGCCCACGCCTGGAATGAGTGAATGCCTGGAGGGAGCTGTGCTAAGACTCAAGAGTAAATTTTTTGCTCCCAGTTTGATTTTGGAGCCAGCCAGCCTTGGAGGACTTTTCCTCCCTGTGGACAAGGTAAAGGAAAAAAAATCCTATGCTACCAGCAGTGATAATAGTGTCTGTTCCTGGAAAACGAACCTCCACAGCCTGGAGCAAGATAAGAACCAACCTTTGCTGTAGGTGATAGTGATGGAGGGCAAAGATCATGATGAACTGACCAAAAACACTTCCATCCTCTGCTTCCCCTGCATGTGGGAAGGCAGGAGGGGTGGGGGGCAACACAGGAGAGAAACAGGTCTATTAAACAGTCCATTTTTTTTTCCCTCCTCCTCATAAATTTCCCCTCTGCCTTTTGTTCCTTTCCCCTTAGTTTCTTAGTTGTTTTAGTAATAAATCCATTTTGCAACTTAAGTTCCAGCCTGTTTTGACTATAATGGAGTGTGAAATCTTTCTCTCAATCCGTTACCTTATCTAAAAGCCATAAATCTTTGGGTTAATTGGGGTTTTGTTCTCCTCTCTGTCTCTCCTGGGGGTTGGGGGGAAATGTCATGGGTGCCTTGGCGTTCAACCAGGGTTCAAACCACGACACCATTCCTCAGGGTCTTGTCATCATCCTTGTCATATGGGAACATTATAAATTATGTATAATTATAATTACAGTAGACGCTACTATATGATGGGTATTTTTGATTGAAATTACTTTTTCACTTGAACCATTAATTAAGCTATATTTTTTAGTTTTATGATGTGACTCTTTTATAATATCAAGTAATATCTGAGTGCATTTTGAATGTCAGAGCTGCACTTGAATCACAGCTTCTTTCTTTCTTTCTGAATGTTGGAGAACTTTTTAATTCACCCATGACCGGAATAAGATTTCCCAGTTTTGTTTTGCAGAATCTTATATGTTGTGTCATCATCTCATCTTGTCCAGTTGTGTCCATACTTGGAATTTTTTAGACAGTTTCAATATTGACAATGTTTTATTCTGTACAGGGAAATGAGATTTTACATCTGCTTTCTTCCTTTAGACTTGCAAGTTGCTGTAGTTGGGAAAATACATATAGCAATCTATCTGTTGTTTTTTCTTACAAACAGTGTGGTGTCTTTTTGACTCTGGAGAAGGCATTTTGATGACTTGAAAAGATGTAGTCAGGCAGCTGTCAGAAAACTTACTTTCCATTTTTACTAGCACCACAAGAGAAGTGTGCTCCTTGTAATACACAGAAGCAATACTTGCTGACATTGCCTCTGCTTCATGGATTGTCAGGGCTTAGCTCTTTTACATAGAAAAACACATTTGTCTTGAAAGATGATGTGTATGTGTGCACATTCACAATCTCTGTTGTTGCTGTCTTCCACGCCTGAAAGCCAATAGGGTTTTGTTTCAACTTGAAAATGAAACTTTTTAAATACTAAAACTCATTTMAAAGCTATAATTAAGTTTTTATTTATTGCATAGACGTGTACTACATCACACATTCCTTTATGCAGGGTTGAAGTCTTTTACTTGCAGCCTTGCTGAATGATGCTTCAGCCTGTGGATGGCTGTACAGTAGGACCCAAAGGAATTCTGAAGAATTGAAATTATGTGCTCTGAATATTTCTTACATTTATTTACTACTGKCAGTGCTTCTCTTACATTGTATTGTATTTTAACTGCTTAGGTTTACTGAATTGTCAGGTGCCTGGGGTTTTTGTTGTGCGAGGTTCAGCTCATTTAAATGACTGCTGAGGAGTTTTCAGTTTTCTRTTCTTTAGCTATACTGAATTCTGAGGARTTTTAAATTTTCYTTACCCTTWYRRAAGGGTGGCACACAGGCTTGCTTTYAGACAACATTGYTTTGTTACACTCTTGACTGATATTCCTTATCTGATATAATTCAGCTGTTTGCCTGGCGTACTTTAAATAACACCTTCACAGAATTCCTCAACAGCAAGCTTGGAATGCTTAAGAGAAGTAAAGAAGTCATGTTTAAAATGTAAAATAAAAAAAWWWWWAAAAAWTTCACTTTCTCTGGTGTGATACTACAGAGAAGTTGCAATAAATGTGGTTTGGAAAGAGWTAGAAGAGGGGTATTTTTTGCACATGCTAATAAATAGACTTGTGTCCTTTACAGGAACAAACCTTGGCTCTGAGGAAAGAAGGGATAGGTGTTGTGTTAGATTCTGAACTGCCTCATCTCATTGGCATTGATGATGATCTTCTCAGTACTGGTATCATCTTGTACCACTTGAAGGTAAATACACATCTGTGTTTATCAGCCTTTATATGCCTTGGGATTCTTTCAGTAGAAAAATTGGAGTATTGATTTGCTATCTAAATACACTGCTAGTTATGTCACTATGGTGAGAAAAGCTCTTTATGCTTCTCTGCTGTACTAAGAGAAGCTCTTAGGAGGTTAAATTGATTAAATTGAAATATCTGTTTAGGTTTATCCTTAGGATTAAGTGGTTAACCAGAGATAGGTGTTTCATATTTTTAGCTGTGTATATTGTTTTGTCATTCATGTTATTACAAARCTTGGTGTTAAAATCTAAACCTAGATTATCTCAAAACTATCAAGGTGGTTCTGCACAGACAGTTGAAACTTGGGTTTGCTGAAATATTGTAAAATTAAGACTGTGAAAGCATTCTGAAAATGCTACCTGCTCCCTTTTTTCCATGTATATTTAAATGTATACTTCATTCAGGTTACCCTGAGAAAGTGGAAGGATAAATTATATTCTTGAGGGGGACATAGGCAGATTCCAACTAGAAATAATGTGTGTTTCTCTCTTAATTAGGAGGGCCAAACATATGTTGGCAGAGAGGATGCTATGACAGAACAGGATATTGGTATGGAATTTGGCATTTTTATATTCTTTCTTCTTCCAGTATCCTAAAATGTGAACTAAGCTTCGTATGTTTTTTTCCTTTTTTAAGTTTGTTGTTCTGTTTTGCGTATTTTAATTTTTAAAAAATCTGAAAGCTTCCTTCAAAGACCATGACTTCTAGCATAGCTTGTATTCTTTGAGTATATTCATAWACTTGTTACTAATTTATTTCTTGCKTCTCTTGAAATAGCATCCTGTAAGGATACTGTCCTTTTTCATACACTACCTGTCACAGTRACTGCAAAATCATTCTCTTAACCTTTGTAAAATGGCAGCATTGTTATACCATTATATCTAAGACAGTCTTGGGACTTTATATTTGAGTTAAAAAAAATTCTGAAATTTGGTAAAAATCTACTGATTTTCCTATTGRTTTCTTACCAAAGCAACTGACTACCAGATCTGACTGTCCTGTCGTATAAGTTTCACTTAAGTTCCTGGAAGACAGTTTCATTAAGTAAATTGCATCCTTTAATTCTTAGGTGAGAGACTSAGAGTCTTCTTAGTTTGATATATTTTTATGGGCCAAAAATTGCATGGATTGAAATTACTGTAATAAATTCCTCGAAACTACCAAACTTGTGTTGCATTGGTTTATTAAACAATATGCATAATCATACATTTTTTAAGAAAAAATGGGAAGTGGCATAACTGATTGATAAAACCCGTGAATGTCATAGGATATAAGAACTTTATTTCAGCCATCCTGCTTGTCCACAGTGGCATATTATATCCTGTCTCAGATTTAAGCATTGTTGCTTTAATGTTTACAAGTTTTCATTATTTCGTGATGAAACTGGTCAGAGAATCTCACTACAAATATATTAATTGCACTTTCCTGTTTTTTATTGGAAAAAAAGAAACATTTGCCAATCAGGCATCACGGCAGAGGAATAAAGAGCATGACACCAAAATATGCAAAATCAACCTAGCACACTTCTTCCCACTAGAATAAAACAGTAAATATTTAAGGCATGCAGAATGTGATAGAGGAAAAAGAAAACATTGTCCAGAATAAAGAGAAAATATACTCTCTGATATGTAGTGCAGTGTGTTCTTAATAAATTATTATTAGCATGTTAATCTTATTTGTTGTGAGGAGACTCATTATGTTATCTTATTTCTTTGTGTTTAGTTCTTCATGGCCTTGATTTGGAAAGTGAGCACTGCATCTTTGAAAATCTCARTGGTACTGTGAACCTCATCCCGCTGAATGGAGCGCAGTGTTCCGTGAATGGTATTCAGATTACAGAGCCCACACACCTCAACCAAGGTATTACCTAGCTTAATGCCATTTTTCATGCAGCCTCTTTGCTTCTTCCTGGCAGCAGCACTGAAAATATCTGTTTATATAAAGGGGTTATTGTTTCATTAGTTTTAATTTCRTGTCTTCTCAACTATAGTCCAAAACCACCAGGAAAGCCACAGTGTTTTTGTTGTCAAAGTATTGCCATGTGGTGAAAAGCGAATTCTTTATTCACAACTTCATTATCTTGGTTATGATTTGATTCTTGCCCTTKGATTTTGTTMATTTTTACACAAAGTGAACTTTATKCCAGATTGCTTACATTGCTGTAATGTTAACAAAAAGAATATAGATCTCTACAGGACTAAAATAATGCCAGAGACACCCCAGCCCTGTTCCCCGAGTTTCAGGTTGGTCCTGCTTAATACTSTTGCCAAATATTCTTGTTCAGCAGGAGGTTGACATGGAATGTCTGTTTGCTGCAAATATAGGAAATAACAAAAAAGGATAGGCTAACCCTTAGGGAGGAAGTTTAGAGAATTACAGTTTTAATATACAAGCTTTATAATGTGGAAATTAAAATGCAGCTGGGACAACTGGGAACAATGGTATATTGTGTTGACCTGGAAAGGACTGAATGAGAGGTGAGCTGGTGAGTGTTGCAGCAGAGCTTCAGGATRTTTTATCTTCCAGGAGCACCCAGAGTATCTTCCTATTTGGCAAGGAGCTGAAAAAGACCTGTTTAGGAGTGAGCCTGTGACACAACTCAGCTGCTGAAAAACAATCTCACTTCTCTGAAAGGAAGGTKTTGGAGTAAGCTTAGCCTAGCAAAGGAAGAATCCAGTGTTAAACAAGGGGAGTCTTGCATCCTTTCTGAATGTTAACAAATGCTTCTACAGAAAATAAGGAGTTTTAATGTAGAGAGGGGACATTGCCTTTTCTTTTTAAGGTGCCTATTTCCTCATGCAAAATGAGAGGCATATGTGCTTGTTTCTGTTACAGATAGGGAAAAAAAAGGCCAACCCCCTTGGTTTTAGGTTTGAGTAAAATTCATGCATAAATTGTTAACAACAGAAACATTGACGTGAATAGCAAATAACACTATAAAAAATAAAAATTGAGTTGTGATGAATCATCTTTACTTTATCCTTTTGCATTTTAAAGGCAGAAAATGTTCAGTGTGCCTCTGAAGAAAGTAGGAGTTTGGATGCTATTTCCCTCTTTCAGATCCRTGTTACAACTTGATTTTTGTACTGCTAAAAGTGGAAACATGATTTTTTTTCTTCACAGATTACTTTAGACAGAAATTTGCAACTCAAAGGGGAAAGGGTTGTCTAGGGTTACTATATTGAAAAAACAGCTGCATAAGGTGACCTTTTGTGTGTGCAAACAAACTGAGTCTGAGAGGAAGGTGGCAACTGTGACATTAGGAGTGCAAAACTGATGAAATCACTAGTTTAAAAACTCGTGTGTGATCCATATATCCCAGCTCTGTTAGCATTTAGTATCACAGCATGAAGTGCCAGTGTCCTTAAATATGCTGATTAACTGGTGATATATTTAAATCTTTCCATTTGTCATAAATTCCATTCATCATTTGAAAATGCGTTAAAATTTTAGACCATYGTGGAGTTTGAAAAAAAAAAAGAGGCATAGTAATTATTTGCCATTTCCTTCTATGGATTTCTTCTATCATTTTCAAATTCTGGCTAATGTAATGTTTTTATAAATGTAACTGAATTAATTTTTTTTTTTTACTTATAAGAATGTATGGTAGGATTTCTAAAGTTAACTGAGTTAATATTCACAACTAAAGTTTGTCCTTTGCCTTAAATATACCCTCATCTTAGAATAGCTTTTCAGGATTTTGGGCCAAACTGTCAATCCTTCCATACTTAAAAGAGAAACTAGGAGTTGTTCAAATGACCCATCATTTAGGACTGACTTCCTGTTAAGTCTCTCTCTCCTGTCTTCCTTYAAATTTATGAGGTTAGGGACACATATCTATAACTAATAATTCTGAAAATTTAATTAATTTATTKAAGTTACTTCCACCTAGGGAAGTGGTCACAAATGTTTACAATTAATTCTTTTTATCTTCATTTGAAAGTAACTGAAGCAATTTCATACAGATTTATGAAGATTTTTGAGATTAGACTGAGGTAAACTGCAGATGCGATCCAAAATTGAGATGTTGTGTAGACAGCAAGAAGTGACTGTAGTGCTTTTTGCTATTTATTTGCTAAGACTGGATAACCTAATTTGAGTCAATATTCGTAATTAAGCTGATTTTAAGAGAAGCATTCTTTGCTAATGACAGCATTTCATTATCAGCTGGTAATAATTTGTAGTGATCAGTTTAAGTACAGTTTTTTCATATTGTGAGTGTAATGGAGTCCTTTTTCTTTTTAAAAATGCTTCGTACCGACTGACAGATAAATGCTTGGTTCTGAAGTGGTGAACTTGGAAGACTTCCATGTTATGACAGTAGTGAGACATCACTGACAATATACTTCTTAGTAGGGAAGTATTAATCTTGGTACCATTGTCTTTAAAATATAAAAATTGCTCAGAATCTCATTATTTGTGACCTATACCTTAACTGATTAAATACAACAATAGATGTGCATTGAGCAATATGAATTATTCAAGGTTCTTCCCTCAGAAAATAGCTGTTGGGTATTAAAGTCTAATAATCCTGTTTTGAATGACAATAAACTTCAGTGTCCTAATGGAGAAGAAGAATGTGAAGTGCAAATAATAGAGATCTGAAGCTTTTAGTGCAGTTGCATTCAAACCTGACCAGTGATCAGTAGTGGATGGACAAGTTTGTTCTTGGTCACATTTATGGATGTTCCAGCTGAATCTTCCTACTGGTGACTTCCAAAATAGCACTGTTAGAGAGTGTATAGATCAAATTGGGGCAGCTKCTTCCTCTCCCTATGTTTATTCTTTAACTGGACTCCATGAAMATGATTGACATTTGTGTCAATCATATTCATGCAGTGTGTGAACATGTGTGGGTTTCCATTTTTATTTAAGTAGGAAGAGGAAGGAATAYACTGTATGCATCAGTTAAGGTAGCTGGGACTATGCATGGTTATACACTTGTCAAAATGCATTTTCATTTTGTCCCTTCTTAATGGAAGGCTTTGCTTACATGTTATGTGTCAGAAAAATTAAATGATACTTTCAGCTGCAGAATGTTKTCAGYGAGTGGTGTGTGYTTTTCTCATCAGGTGCTGTTATATTACTTGGAAGAACCAACATGTTTCGGTTTAACCACCCCAAAGAAGCTGCTAAACTAAGGGAGAAAAGAAAGGTGAGATTAAATYAGTATYTGGTWAATTTAAACCTKTTAACAATTTTATTTCTTATGTAGRCATGCCTTGATTGTTGTATAAAACCTTTTCTCATTTGCTTCATGTACTTTAGTTAATATTTCCTCAAAGTGTTTGTGAACACATCATTGCTTGTCTAATATATTTGTTTTATGGTCTGTTGTTAGAGTGGACTGCTATCTTCCTTCAGCTTATCTATGACTGATCTTTCTAAATCTTGTGAGAACCTGTCAGCAGTTATGCTTTATAATCCAGGGTAAGTATATCCTAAAATACAGTTTTTATAATTCCAACCATTCTTCATTTTATATGTTTGAAATGTTCCAGAGGCATTATGAGTAAAGCAGTTCAGCAGAATAATGACATGGCAAATTTTATGTTTGTACATTCTTCAGAATTGCAAGTGAACCGTTTTTCTGGAAAAAATGCATCTTGAACTAAAAATTAAGATTTCTTGAGTTTATATAATGCTAATACAAACATTAAAATGCTGAGAAATGAATGTCTTGTGTTCTCTCTCAATACCTCTGAGTAAGTGGTCAAGTTAAGATATGGAAAAAAGTTATATTATGCAGTTACAATGACATAGAATACTTATGGTACAGAAGCCATTTTAAGTGATTTTCCACTGTTCCTAAACTGACTTACAGAGGATTGATGGTGTTTTGTTCTAATTTTTTTTCCATAGCTAGGGCYTGTGTTTTGAGTGTGAGATGAGGCACTTTAACCACCTATGTGCTTTCGAAAAAAAGAGTGTAAATTGAATTGTAGCCTTGGATAGTTCAGCTTTATTCCCAAGTTCTGCCATGGGGCTGCTCTTTATCCATTAGAATTTGGGAAGATTGGACAGGTAATAATAACTTCTAGTTAAATGATGTCTGAAATACAGGGAGTGTGTGTAATAACACGGCTTTAAATGTGACTGTTACTCTTTTGCTTCTGAGCTGCTTACAGAGATCTCAAGATTGTGAACTGGTTGCTAATGAATTACATCTTATTTTCAGATAGACATAATAAAGAAGATCAAAAAAAGTGTAGTATAATTTTCTGTTTCTTCAGCTTTTCAAATAGTTCAGTCTGAAGACTTACAATGACAGTTGCTAGTATGATGTTTTCTGTGAGATGGGGAAAGTTCCTGGCTGTTGTTTGTTACCTGTGGTTGTTGGTGAGCTATCCTGGGCTTTTCCCTGACTGATGATGTTATTCTGCTCTAATATTGTTATGAATAACTGCATTAGATTAGATAGTACTGACTTTAACTCTRCTATCAGCATAGGATAGGGCGAATTGTTTCAGCATTGTCTCACTATCCTCTCAGATTTACAGCAAAATATAATGGCATGGACAAGGCCCAGTTGAAGGTGTGCTTAAAAATTATTTTCCAGCCCAAGAAGTCACACTGTCTTCAGATAATGCCAAATCCATGCCTTGCATAAGGGATTTTTCCTGTAAACCTTATTTAAAAAAGAGAGAGAGACTGGAGAGTTACATGATTGTCTCTGATAGAGTAGATTGCAAGTTCTTCTGCCTTTTTTTTTTCCCCTTATCAGTTTGCATTTTGCCTTTTTTTTTCCTGAAAATCAAACAGTATGGRTAATACTACTAGACTGTGAGTGTATGCAGGAATTTTTCAAAACTCTGCTGTTTTTCCCATCTGACACTTCTTGTGACTTTTCCTTTCTTGGGTGTGATTGTGAGTGTACTCTTGCTCTTGAAATTGAGAATAAGATTAGGTGAAGGACTTATATTCCTGACCTCTTCATGCATGTCTTTCAATAAATTATAAACTACAAGCAGAGGGTTAAACATTGATAGTCTCCTGCTGGTATGCATTCAGTTAATATTTGTGAACTGTCTTGGAGCTATAGATTTTTTTTCCTGCTTGGTTTGTAAACACAAGAAAGGATTATCCTTAAGGCTCGTAGTGCATAATGAATGTAGGTAATTTGTGAGCAATAAAACATATCTGAAATTGTTCTGTGGTCTCTGTAGTGTGCACATGTTTGTCTAAGTCAGGAAGCCTGTGAATCCTAGAATCATTTGGGTTGGAAGGGACCTTTAAAAGTCACCTAGTTTCAGCCACATCTTAGAATACATATGGTTTATCCAGTGTGGAAGTGGGTTAAAAAAACAAACACCTGCATGTCTCCTTCCCCCCTGAATAAAAATCCAAAAAGCAACCTACCAAAAAACCCCAACCCTGCAAAAGCCTCCAAAACTCAAATGTTACTATTCTGCTTTTATACTGCTGCAAAGGCAGGCTCTGAAGGCTGCTCTGCAGTTTAACTGAGCCCTACAAATCAGTAGATGAAATTATCTTCTGTAATTGATACATCTTTATGGACAACARTTTGGTAACAGCAGCTTTTCAGCTTAGGATGAACTACCCTGACAATTTTAAATTTATGTTGATGCTAACGCTGGTTTTTTCATAACTTCTCTTTGTAACAACACTGCAATTTTTCTGATGGTGTGGTGAGGTTGTTACAAAGAGGTAATGGTGCAGAAATTGTTATTTTAAGGGTAATGGGGTTGGGATAAATGCAAGTTAAATAAAAGAATATGTTTTGAATAAAGCAGACTTCACACTCACTACTTCTAGCTAAGAATGCTGCCAGGCAGGTGCTGGGCTACAGAGGTTGTTCTTAAAAGTGGTGCTTATGTTCAGCCTAGATGAGACATTCAATAAATCCTATCTCTGAGTATCAAAGGCAGGGTAATTGTACCCATGAAGTGAAGTGGAGCACCTTGCATCCTGGAAAAGTGCAGAATGGAAAAGAATACCCTACAATAAATCTAGTTTGTTGGGGATTTTTCATTTGTTTGTTTTATTAGGAGCACTGGTGTGACCCTTTCCTACAATAGATTGGAGTATCATGATACTCCCCACCACTAGTGCAGGCTGAGACTCAGTAGCTGGCCCTTTAGRTTTTRTTCTGTGCARTTTTYGTGGCTGACTAGCATTCTGCCTATTGTTAATTTAGCCTTTTCAAGACTGCTTCTTATTCCAGTTTCAGTATTGATAACATAAAGTGGTAGCTAAATTTACCATTTTTGTAGGTTGCAATAAAGATTCTGGTAAGATCTAGCATCTTTAGCAATCAATGGCAGAAGAGCCTGTGGGGTATCACCCTCAGTTGTTGTGAAAGCAGCATGATGGATCTTATTTACTGTATCTGTATCTTTTTCATGTGAAAACCAGTGTTTTCATRAATAGTGTTTTCAGATGGGTGGTATTTTCTCATGTGTGCTTGTTTGGCTGTTGATTTCCCATATGTGGGAAACCATCTCGTTACATAAACTTTTGGTTTAATGTGCAAAACTCTTTGTTCTATTTCTTCCCAGCCTTTGTCTTTAATCTGGTGTCATGCAACGCTGCTTCACATAATAAGCTTTGGATAAAATAGAATTTTGCATGTAGATTTATGCAGAAGATTTCATTTATGGACCTTTTCTTAGCTACATGGTACTGTAACTAAAACTACTGATGAGAAACCTTGGTCTTGCCATGTGTTTAGTATGGGGGATTTGGCTTGTTTATGTTTTTATTTTAATAATTTCATGAAYTGGGCTACTGAACAGCACTGTAACRTCTCAGTAGTCCTGCCAGTACTCAGTCTTTCCTTACAGATGTAGTATCAGATTGCATTTTTGTGCTCTGTAAATTAAAATGCTATAATACTGTGCCCGTAGAACTGACTTCCTTTCTCTGCAGCTTATCAACACTGCTCTTATCACKAGATATGACACATTTTCCAGGAAAATCATGTCTATTTAATTCAACACTGATCAGATTAGGTTCCTTTGTGGTAGGACAACAAAAGAAGAAGGAGTAGATTCTAGTCTTTAATATCTGTTTCTTTTTAATTTCAAGCTAATATGCATTTTTTCTATTCACAGCAGTGGTTACATTAATAAAGGGAATAGAGATTATGTGAAAAAGTCTTTTATTAGGATAGATTAAACCAGAAAACATCAGTCTTGCATCTGTGTTTATAAAACTGACAGTGATTTGTTACAGCCAGTGGTTTTAGTTTTTTCCATTGGTGGTGCTGAGATTTTTGTACTAGTTTTTAAAGAAACAAGGTTGCTGCAGTCAGGCCTATCTTGCCACCCTAGATTCTCTCCTGTCCTGTAATAACTTTGAGCCCAAAATGAGTTTAAAGCAAATATTCCAGGGTCTCAAAAGTGGTGAAATCCTAAATATAGTAAGAAAATAGACAGCCACTCTGTGGATTTTGCATTCACTTTGTGGATTTCTGCAGTATCCCTGCTGCAGCATTGTGATCAAACTAAAAACTCTAAGTTACCATTATTTCTTTGTGTGTGTAAAGTGCCCATCTTAGTTTAGTGCAAATGTTAAAGGGCTCTTGGTTAGGCAGTTACATGAAAACTCTGAATCCCTGGAGATGAGTATAAAAATCTACATTGGGTAATCTCTTAGGGATTGTAGAAGATTTTTTTAATTAATTTGTGAGAAATAGGGAAAAATTAAATGTGGAATTCGTTAAAGTAGTTATTCTCCATTATTGCAACCATTAGAGAGAGACTTCTTGAACATATAGGAATCAAAAAGTTTGTAACAATACATTTATAAATATTAGATTATTGGTGTACTATCTACATATTTCCAAGGATGACTTCTTTTTGTTGTATGCATTTCTATGACTTTAAAAAGAAATATTAAAAAATGTCTTTTTTCTAAAACCCCATTTATATAATTGTGGTCATGATGTCTTAAACTGCAGTTTATCAAAAGCTTGAAGTTAACTTGTGGTGCAGTCTTGCATTTTTTTTTTCGGTATTTATGGACTGTTTCACTAACCTGAATATCCTTAAACTGTAACAAGCCTGAAATAACTGAATATTTGTGTATTTGGTTGATTAACTTAATCTGTATGTAGGTTCTCTCTGCCCTTTTAATACTTGTTATTAAAAAGTTACTGAAATAAAAGATTAATCTTTCAAATGAAATTAAAATAAGAAAAATACTTGTGCCTAGTTGTAATAAAAACTGATATTAAAAATGACATAAAATGCTCTCCCATACTTACTCAAAGCCATGTCAAACTAAATATATTAGAATCTCAAAATATTTTAAATAAACGGGTTTGAATTATTTTCTGTGCTTGAATGTTGCACTTTGGGATTTTTCAATCCYACTGTTTACATCCTAGGAATGTTTGGGATTTTTTCTTTTTCTTGGAAGTAAATGGCAATACTATTAGCACATACAACTGTAGTTTTACAACCATTTTCCTTCTCAGAAGTGGCAAAGTTAATAARCCATAGGATGAGRAGAATAATTTTAACTGTCATTGGCRTTTAATGTGTTTAGAAAGRATAATTATTTGAATTTTACTTCTGAACTTCTGTAATGTGATAAAGGTGCTATGAATCTAACCAATTTAACCTCTAAAAAAACAAAGTGCTGTTGATTTTAAAGTATTCTGTACTGCTAATATGTTTTTTTTTCTATCAATTCCTTTCTCAATTGATTGCTCTTTTCCCTGCCTCCAATGGCAGTCTTTTCCCTGTTAAAGGACCGATCTGTCTAAGGTAGAGAAATTAAATTTCTGTATATTGATTGCTGTGTCTGCATGCAGTTAACTTGCAGAGGCTATGCTAATCATCTATATGTCTTGCTTAACTTCCCTTTTAAAATACTTTTTCCCTGGAAATCAGTTTATTTTTCTTTTTATACTCTTGTCAGCATGATACCTAATTTGTAACCTTAATGAATTATTTTCTGTTTTTGTAGAAAGTACAAAACTTCATTTGTATAACTGTTATCATCTAAACAGAAAAAAAATTGCATCATGATATTCAGGAAATAACCTTTTTATTGTATTTTTTATTTTTAAATCAGGCTAGAATTTGAGAGACAACAACGAGAGGAGCTTGAAAAACTAGAAAGTAAAAGGTAACATTGTTCTCTGATATTTATGTGTGTATATGTATCTATACATTCAAGTTATAGACTCATTTAAAACACGACTTTGGAATCACAAATTCAGCAAGCAGATGATCCTGAATAGCTGAATTGTAGCTAATTGATGTTTAGCAAAGAAACTCTKGAATACAAAGGTGTGAGAAGGATAGATTGTACAGATATATTATCCTTACTCTTAATTTTCATGGTGTTATTTTAAAAGGTGACAAATTACATTCTTTATTCATGTCTCTTTTTTATGGTTTATTTGTCTTTTGATTGAATCATGATAGGAGAAACTCACATGTTACATTCTGCWTCTCTTACAACAAACTGTGTTATGGAATGGGCATACTAATCATGCTTTGCAGAACATTGTGTGGAACTTGGTTTGAAATATGAAGGAAAGCATTTTTGTCAGCTGGCAAACTGAACTGATGGTTTTGGCTCATCATGCCTGCTAAGATTGTAAAAATGATAGTTGTGCCTCGTTGCAGATCTCAGCACTGATTAGATGCACAAGCTAAAAATCTTCTGGCATCTTATGTGCTCCATTCTGATAGAACTCTTTATATAGTTGAACTAAGTGAAGTAGACTTGGAAAAATCCAGAAGCTCTGAAGCACTGAAAGATACTCTTCAGCAGCTAATGCAACATAGGATCACTGATATTTATCTTTTTTATTATGTTGGTGGACTTTGAAATCAGATTGTGCAGCAGTTGATTTGCTTGTGCTTTAATTCATCTGACTTACTGCAAAATAATCAGTTGACTTGCTGGTTGTCTCTACTTGTATTATGRGGATAATGGTGACCTTCAAGTAAGAGAGATTACGCAGGACATAATAATTTGTCTCAAATATTAYGTTATTACAAAATTATACAATAGAAGTATAGATAGAACATTTCCATGCACAGAATGCAGAGTAAATACGTATTTTTTATACATACATTCATTCTCATACACAAAAACTTGCAAAAAAGAACTTGATTAGCAATTTGTCTCACCAAATTTAAGCCAACAGATGAATTAAATCAATATTTTCACTTTTGGTAACTCCAACTGAATTATTGATAAACTGTATTATAAGTGCTATGTAACATCTTCCTGTAACTTCATGTATCCACAGCTTTTTATTTCAACACAGACTATATGAATCWCTTTTTGTCTTGTCTCATGCATTGAGTCGCTTCCAAGCAATGCAGGATTTTAACATGTAGCAAAGCAAAATTATTGAAAAAAGAAATTGTTACATATACTCAAAAACCTTTGTCCAAATCTTTTTAACTTCGTGTCAATGTTTTACTGCAGGAAACAAATAGAAGAAATGGAAGAAAAACAAAAGTCTGACAAAGCAGAACTTGTAAGAATGCAGCAAGAAGTAGAGTCGCAGCGCAAAGAGACAGAAATAGTTCAGCTGCAAATACGGAAACAGGAGGAGAGTCTGAAACAGAGAAGTGTTCAYATTGAGAGCAGGTTAAAGGATTTGCTGGCTGAAAAAGAAAAATTTGAAGAAGAGAGATTACGGGAACAACAGGAGATAGAGCTTCAAAAGAAAAAGCATCAGGAAGAAATTTTTGCCCGGGTCAAAGAGGAGTTGCAGCGACTACAAGAACTTAATCATAATGAAAAAGCAGAGAAAATGCAGATTTTTCGTGAACTAGAAAAACTMAAAAAGGAAAAAGATGAGCAATATCTTAAGCTGGAATCAGAAAAAAAGAGACTTGAAGAACAGGAAAGAGAACAGGTGATGCTGGTGGCTCACCTAGAAGAACAGCTTCGAGAGAAGCAGGTCATGATAGAGCTCCTGAAGAGAGGGGATTTGCAAAGGGTAGAAGAAGAGAGAAGAGATCTTGAAGATATCAGAGAATGTCTTTTAAAAGTCAAGGAAGCCCGATCTGAAGGTGATGAAAACCATGAAGAGTTAGAAAAAGCACAGCATGATTTTGTTGAGTTTAAAAGGAAACAGCTGGAACAATTGACTATTTTGGAAAAAGACTTAGTTCAACAAATGGATCACCTAGAAAAGGAAATAGCAGATGAAAAAAGAGCTCTGAAGCACTTAAAATTTGCACGTGAAGAACATTTAAATCTCAAGAGAGATGAAGAAAACTTTATGGATGCCATACTCAAAGCAGAAGAAGTTGACAAGATAAAGCCAGCAGAATGCAAGCTCCAATCTAAAGTACGACAGCTTGAGTACCTAAAGAGTAATCATTTGCCAGCTCTGCTGGAGGAAAAACAAAGAGCTTCTGAAGTCCTTGATAGGGGTTTGTTAGGGTTAGATAATACTCTCTATCAAATAGAGAAAGAAATAGAAGAAAAAGAAGAGCAGCTTGCCCAGTATAGGGCTAGCACAAATCTGCTGCAGCAGCTTCAAGAAACATTTGAATTCACAGCCAATGTAGCTCGGCAGGAGGAAAAGGTTCGGAAAAAGGAAAAGGAAATCCTTGAATCAAGGGAAAAGCAGCAGAGGGAGGCGCTGGAACAAGCTGTTGCTAAGTTAGAACGGAGACATTCTGCTTTGCAGCGTCGTTCCACTATAGACTTTGAAATTGAAGAGCAGAAACAGAAGCTGGCCACCTTGAACAACAGCTGCAATGAACAGGCAGGACTGCAGGCAAGTCTGGAAGCTGAGCAGAAAGCCCTTGAACAAGACCGAGAACGGTGAGTGCTGTGGTAGCTTCCATTTATCAGAACCTATCCACAAAGGGGGRATCATTTTATACCTTGGATGTTGAGAGCACAGCTTGTTCTGTGTCCTGGTACTTGAGTTTATTCTGGAGTTTTGTGTGTTTGGATACTTATCCCATCCTCAGCAGGGTATTATTTGCATTAGCCATCATAGTACTTAAATTGTTTTACCTATGTAGAAAGCTCAGACATCCGTATGTTCTGCCCTTAYAGCAAATGTACCATCCAACAATTTTTTTCTCTTGCATTATTTCTGTGTAACATTATTTTTTCTTTATTAGTAACAAGTTTAATGTTTGTTCAAGATTTGGAGACTGTTACAGTAAACCTGCCAACTATCTCTCTCARCTTGYRAYGTACTGAACASTTSTGGTATTAAAAGTAAATGGGGGTARTGTTTAATTTTTTAATAGCCCYGGTTTCAGGACTGAATAAAATAGCCATATATCCATGTAAAATATGAMGGTGATTTTTAAGCTTACTGGAAAATATACAAAGGCTTTAGTAGTGCCTGATGTGGTGACAATCCGACAATCCCTTTTAGGCACAGAAGCAATGTCACTTGTTATACTCAAGATAACTTGTAGCATAACGTTTAGCCTAAGTATGGGCTGCTCAGAGAAAAGTTTGATAGGGAGGGATCTTTCTCTGTGGGAGAAGAGGAAGAAATCTTCTGGGTTTTTTTTTTACCTGAGCAAAAATTCACTAAAATTAATGCATTCAATCCCTGCAGTATGAAGAAATGGCAGAATTGCCATTTTAAATGTGTTACCAGCTTTGCTAATA
This sequence comes from Malurus melanocephalus, assembly GCF_030028575.1. Taxonomy (NCBI): domain Eukaryota; kingdom Metazoa; phylum Chordata; class Aves; order Passeriformes; family Maluridae; genus Malurus; species Malurus melanocephalus. The sequence goes on from NW_026623333.1 coordinate 351,124, forward strand.
CTGGAACTTTAAAACCTGTTAATGTCAGTGAAACAATGAAGTGTTTTTTTTCTTGAGGTAGCATTTATCATTTATTTTTAAAAATATTTCACTAATCTATCTGAATATTTTTTCATAAGCCCTTCAAACAGATGTGGAAAAAACACCTAAAAGAAGAAACCTGCCTGTAGCCCAGTTGAAGAACTCTTCTGTATTCTGTTCCTTTTAAACCATTATCAGATGGTTTATATACACTGTGTAGAGGTCACTTTTTCAATATTTATAGCTRCATTGTTAGGCTCTTAGTTAAGCATTTTCAATACTGATTTATCATTTCATAGTGCATATTGCCATTATTTTCTGTAATTGTCCTGACCATAAAATCTCATTTTCTACACTAAGCATCTTGCTTGACTAAAGTGAGCTATAAACAAGTGGAGGTTCCACAAAAATRGACAGCTTAGTTAGCCCTCAAGATGGCTGGGTTGTGTGATAAGTGAAAAAATATGTTCTCAGCAACAAGACTGAGGTTTGGAAAAGATACCAAGAAAGTAAAAAATACCTCTTTTCTTCTCTTTTTTTTTCCTTTGTTTTTTCCTTGTTTATTTTAAAGTCTTCTTGCTAAGTAAAACTTTGAAGTCTTGTAGTGAATAGCCCACGGGCCTGAGTAATTAAATTCAGCATGTTTTTGTGAACATTGAGGCAGGAGAAAGTTCTAAAGATACATGATAGTATGTTAAACATTTCAGGTGATTTGTTGCTCTTGTGTTTGAGTTTGTATTTCACAGTATATGATGCCATAGGAATTATATCTGTTTCTTATTGTTTATCTGGATCTCTTTTAGTGATGATGTGCTCTGGTTCAGATCAGGGTTAACTCTGAAAATGTTTAAATGCAATGTTCATTTGGAGTGCTGTACAAGTTCATCATAACTAGATAAAATGTTTTTATTTGTTTGACAAAACAAAGTAGCTGCGGAATTTGCCCTCAAGATGGCTTAAAGTTTGTTATTGCAGGTTTTTTTTTGCACAAATCATTATGGGATACAATATAATTATGAATCACCGCAAGACAACAGGGATGATCCCCAAAATAATAATTTGAAGTTGACTTAAACTGGGATATGCACACACATTTTGGCTTTATTGGCAGAGATTTGGGACAATAGAATGAGCATAAAGCAACTTTAGAGGCATCTTTTAGGCTGATGTACTTACTGGTGGATGCATCACAAGGCTGACTAAGTTCATAGCTATAAAAGTGATATCTTAACATAGTAAGATGTTTACAAACCAAGAGCTAAGCTTTTTYCCCTTAAGAGAATTCTGATTTTTGTAGTTAAATTGATTTTCCATAGATGAAAACACTTTCTTATATCAGCCATCTTCCATCCACTTATTCTCAGGACACAAGATTGTTTTGCTGCTAATCAAAAGAAACGGATGGCTTCTGGCAGTGCTGCAAAAAGTACTCTAAAACTGAAGTAACAATTCAGCTTATGTCTCAGCATTCATCATCTCCTTAGTTTTGTCATTTAACCCCCAGGATGAAATATAGAATTGCACTTCAATTKAGATGTATACAATTGCAGCAGAAGTGAAGAATCCAAACTTCCCTTAGTTTTTCCTGTTTTTGGAAGAACTTCTATTGTTTTATTATTTGATTTTTAAGTAACCTCTAGAAAAGCAATTACCTTTAGAGACAAAAGTTGTAATGAAAATYGGGAAGATTATTAATACTGTGCTACTAATGTAATCTCAGCTACATTGCAACTGAGAAGGGTGTTCTGCAGATTACTTTATAATATAGTTTGATTTAAATCAGTGATAGATATTGCAGTAAGTACTTCTTATTTCATACAAAATGCCTCAGGTATTTTTAGTCATAAACACAGTACCCAATTTTACATATTGTATTCTGTGCATAAATCTGTGTGGAATCAAATTTATTKGTTAAAGAAAGCAAGGAGGTTTCAAAAGATGATTTCTTGGGTGTATATATACAATAAGTACTAGATGTTTTATTTTGTAAGTAAGTTTTCAACAATATGCAGATGGAACAACTGGAAAATTCATAAGTGTAATACACAATKTAAAGGTTTTCTTGTAGACATGTTTTACCACATCGATGTTTTATGTTGTCTTTGGGATTTTTTTTTTTTGTGTATCAGTGCTCTATGTTGAGTTGTTAATTTTTTCGTCCTTTGTTTTTTTCATTTACTTAATGCAGGAAGGTAATACTTGAGTTCATTGATGGAGTTCTGTAAAAATGATTATTTATTCARATGATTGTAATAGATAGATTAGGTCTTAAGGGTTAATATTTAATGTACAGATTTTGATACCTCTTGCAATGGAAGTTATTGAAGTTGTTTTATTCAACTTAATACTACTCTTGGAATGTGGTTTTAAGCTGTCTCCATTTTCCTGTTTTCCTATCTAAATAAGCTTAAAGAACAATTATGATTTTTAAACCTTCACAAATATTAGTACTTACAGTCTTATGTAAATGTATACCAGTGTAAGCACATTACATCAGAACTACACAAATCAACTCTAAACCAAATTACATGTTAAGMTCTCTTTATAGCCTGGACCAGGAAATTCAGCAGCTGAAGCAAAAAATATACGAGGGCAACGGTGCTCAGAAAGGAAACCATGGAATATTAGACGAGAGATTCTCTCATAGCACTTCCCCTGCCAGCTCAACAAAGCCACAACTACCTGCTGGCCCACTGGTTGATGATAGGTAGGTAATCTGCATTCCTGCAATGGAATGCAAACAATAGCTTTAGAAAATAAAAAAAAATTTAAAGACGATTCTGCCAAGATTGGATTTGTTTGAAATATTGTGATTGTACTGAAAGACTGGTCTGGAAAATAACATTTATKTTTATATTCTACTGTAAATGACCARTAGCCTCATCTGTTTTTCCTATGCAGTCTGTTTTAGAATACAGGGATGGGAAACTGTAGGCTGTTTAAGTTGTTTTTGAGTTTACAGTTACTTGTCTATATGGTTTTGCTTCATATACACTTAAAAYAACAAAGTAAATTGGATCATCTTAAATATTTTTTAATGGAGTAGCTGCCTGGCATCACTAAAATCTTGACTCTCTGCCCTTGTTACACTTATACATGGCAGTTGTTAGTGTTAGCTCTTGGAATATTCCTTTTGTTTGAAGACCAAAGCTTTGTTAGCCCAAGTTCTGATATCACAGTAGCAATGGAAGCAAACTCTTAAGTTACTGAAAATGCAGCCCCAGCCTTCTTTCTTCTTCATCTCTTGTACCCTCACTGCCTCTTGTGTGTAGAGCTGCACTCATAGTAGTGGCTCAACCTGTGGTCTACTAATATGTTTAATTTCTAGAAAATTGTTAATCTTTGCCTGTGAGGTGAGCACTTGCTCAAAAGTCAGTGTTCCTTCTTTAAGGAGGTATAAAACTGGTCTAACATTAAGCCTGCCAGTTAGGAGCTGTGCAGTACTAAAGGTTAAAAACATTTCAAATAACCCTTTAGTCTGTCTYGATTTTTATGTAAAAATATATTTCCATACACTCACATGCTTTTCTRTATCTTGAAGGATAAATGCCTTTATTGAACAAGAAGTGCAGAGAAGGCTTCAGAATATTCATCATAAAACTGAGGATGATGATGTTAGTGCATCCTTCYCTGCAGAAAGTTTCAAGGTGAGCAGAAATGGGTGGGAGATCCTGACCTTCAATGGATCATGTCTAACCACTGATTTAATTTTCTTCTTCAGTAATTTCCATGTTTTCCTGTGTTTACTTAGTTTTAGTTTACCAAAAAATGGAAACAGTAAATCAGAGATAATGTAAGATTTTAAATTTCAATAATATTTTGATTTCCTGTGGCATTTTTATGTTGTACTCTGGGGGATTTTTGTGGGATGAATATGTAAATGGCAAAAGGAAGTTTGCAGATGAAATAAAATCTTCATTTTATGTCAGAGAAATTAAGTTGATGAAAATTAATATTCTTCTGGATAGAATTTCATACTTGCAAACAAATACCTATTGAAGAACTGGTGATCTAATTGTTCCAAAGAGTGGGTTGATTGGCTTCTAAGCCAGTGGTTTAATAAATATTGATTCTTATTTTTGTCTATTACAAAGAATGTCTCTTCCTCCTAATACTTTWAAATTAATTTATACAAGAAAGGCACTTTTTAGTAATCTCCTGTACCTTTTTTGTGCTTAGGATAATGAGAGGCATMATAACAGCACTATTCAACGGAAGTTGAAGTATGAGGTAGGTCATAATTTGCCAGAATGAAATGGTTGTCTTAAATTATGGCATGCCCTGTAATTAAATTTCTTAATGTTTGGCTGCATAATTATAATTTTGAATTCACAGCAAGATTAATGGCTAAYAGAGATGGCAGTGCAATTTACCAGCTGGAATCAGTGATTTTGTTTCAGATTGGACCTAGCTTTTCCTTGTTTGAAAGGTGTGGTGTTATGGCAGATCTTTCTTCATTGTTTTGCCATGATTCTTAATTTGAAACAGTATCCCTTTCCTTATTTTTCGAGGAGAAAAGCATTTAATGAGGAGAGATTGTCTGARTTCAGAATACACATCACATTTTTGACTCGCAGTGAGCTGCTGTAAGGGTGTCTATAATTCAGCAGGAAGAACCAAGAAAGTTTACCTGTGTCCTGAAGGATTCATGCATGTATTTATGTATTTTTAAATTGAGGCTTAAACCTCTCCCACCATATTTAGTTGTCTAACTGCTGCTTGAAACACACTTACTGTCTTGGTGAGTAAATCCTAAATACTTTTATGGRTTTAAACTGTAACAATAGGAGGGCTGCAACACCTTGAATTTGGACTCTTTTTTACTTTTACACTATYATTTTTAAGTTGTGTTGGACTTTTTGCAGTCTCTTGGCTATTATAGGATCGATAGGGCTTCTAATTTTCTGCATTGCCCGTTGACTTTCCTGGGGCTTTTGAGTAAAGCAAATATAAACCAAGTGAAATGGATACTGTACAAAGAAAAAGAAGAGATGGGTTGGAAAGATCAGCTACTCCTTAATCAGATCTCAATCACATCTGTTGGRTTTTCTCTCATTTTGAGAGATTGTGCCAATTTTCAATGATTGTATAAATCWAATCAAAATCAATCCTCAATTTAAGAAATGTTCAGGTCAGAAGATTTTACAAAGACATTTCTATTTTCTTCTTTTGGAATTTTTAACAGAAAAGTCAACAGTGGCAGCCACAGTATGGCTTTCCATTTCTGTCTAAAGAAGGCATTTGTGCTTCTGAGCTGTGTGGAGAAATAAGAGACCATARGACACGGAAGGCATATACAGAGATGCTGGATTTATTTTCCAGTTCTGGAAGACTCTCGTCCCCTTGTACATCAGAGAAGGCATTTCAGAATGAAAGGAGTAACTCAGAACAGGAGAGCTTTGCTTGTCATTGTGACATTAAAAGTAGTTTAATTCACTCTAAAAGTACTAATACCTTAAAGAGTACGAATGTTCCTTATCAGAATGTTTTGTCTCCTTATTTACATAGTTCTGACTTTAATAATGTGGCTTTTTCACTCCACGAGGTTGAAAATTTCAATCATTTTGATGGTAACATAATTACTTCTCCAGATTGTGACAGCTYAAGAACTGAATCCGATTGTTCCCACTTGAAACAGCTGTCTCCTGCAGGATCCTTAACGGGTGCTAATAAGCAAACTGACTCATGCCTTCTCTTTTCTCAGTCTAGTGTGCATTCTGAAACAAAAACTTACAAAGAAAACAGCCCATTAAACACAGTGCACATGATAATTGATGACCAATCTAGTAATTCTCAGCTTTCAACGCAGAAATGCTCTGATTTGGTTTCTTTTAAGTCAATAGCTTCTTGTTTTGATGAGAGACCAGAACACAGTTCCAGTCTGGGATATCTTTTCAGTAAGCTTTCCTGTTTTTATAAAGATACCARCAGTCAGCTGCTCAGCAGTGCGGTGATTCCTAAACAAATTAAGGAGTTGGGAAGTTTGTGTGACAGAAGTGAGACATGTGCCCAAGCAGTATCATTAATAAAAAATCTGCCATTTTTAAGAGACTTGAAAGTAGATACGTTCCTCAAGTCAGGTATGAATCCAGACATGTCCCACACTACTGATGGTGCCAAAGGTCATACTGAAAATGTCCTTCATCCTGAATCCACAATGTGCATAAGCACAGAGATCACTGATGCCTTCGAGAGAAAGCCTGAAGGGTTTGCATGCCGTTGGAAAAATGAAGAGCTAGAAAACAGTTTTGTCTTAAGACAGAACTTTGTGCATTTTCCTGATATCTTTTTGAAGCTTCAGGTCTGTTCTCTGGAAAAGGTACTGGAATTTTTCATCTGTGCTTTACCTCAAATTTCTGTTAGGATGGAGGAGTTGAAAGGTATCTATTGGCTCGCTGTTGGCAGTTGCAGAAAACCCAACCCAGAACCTGCTTGCTTGCTTTTGTTCAGTTCCATTCTGTATGTTGTTGTTTCGTCAGACAARCAAGAAGCCTGTCAGAATTCCTTGGAAGTGTTTCATGAAGTTCCTATCAGCACTTTAAAGGAGATTCAAGTTGGCTTTGCTGGACAGTATCTTCGACTTCTGTATTCTGCTGGTTTACTCACAATATTTACCTATAACAAACACTTCACTCAAAGAATTTGCAATGACATAATAAGAAATTTGATTTTTACAGTGGATGATGATGTTTGTTTAAATCACCAGCTTTTGAAAGATGACTTGATGCAGATTTCACTCAACTGGACTTCAGATATAAATGAATTAGTTTTTTCAAATGGAGTACGATTGTCCTGTAAGTTTGAAACTGAGTTAGCTGATCTAGTTTACTTACTCCATGAAAATATGGGAAGTATTAAACCTTCATTAGGTGAAATTCATGTGCTACTGTATACATCAGTGAAAGTAGACTGTGCTGAGCAGACTGTGCATAGAAGTCTTGTTCTTACAACTACTCATATAGGTCTTRTCAAGGAAAATTATGTCTTTTTTTCTGCACCTAACATTTTGGATGCTTCATGCCAGCAATCACAATTTGACAGCCTTTGGTTGCACAGTTTRAATGACATTCGATGTGCAGTTTTGCCAGACAAAGAGAATTACACAAAAATTGAGCTTGTGTTTTCTAGAAGGAGCAAGGTTGGACCTGATCCAACTGTTTTTTCTAAATACTCTGAAAAAGAAATAAATACTCAGCTGACAGTCATCCCATCAGTTCTTCAAAGCAGTTTGCATATGCCTTCAGAAACCTGGAAATTAACATTCAGTACAGGTGAAGAAGCCATTTGGCTAATTACACATTTGGCTAGGTCTTGAAATCCGAAATACTTTTCGATATGTTCAAAATAAAAGGCTAATGAATATTGATAAAATCCTTTTCTTTTTTTCTTTGTATTCAGTAGAGAAAAAGGACCTTTGAGCTCTAGGGGAATACCACAGACTGTGTACACCCATCTAAGCAATAATAATTATTACTTGAGTGCTTGCATTTTGTGAATCTCTGATATGTTGTACATACAATCCTTGGGAAAGTGGGGAAATGAAATGYTTCTATGTTATATGGTAGGTGGATGAAAACTATAATTAAGGCTCTGTCTTCTGATTTCCATTTTGGCTGTGTTTTCTGGCTTCTTCCACATACTGTCTTCATTAGTGTCTTTTCTATTCCTCCTCGATTGTCTTTTCTTTAATCTTTTTCATTATCTTTGTTTTTCATGCTCCTCTTTTATTTCATGCCCTTGATATCAATATTTAAAAACATCTGCAATTTTTTTTTTAAATCTTATTTTCACTGTATGGCTCTTAATAGTACAGATGTTTACAGCTTTTATACATGCAATTTTGAGAATATTAGCATTGACAATTCTCTTCTGCTTCAGAGTTTTGCATTTAAGTTTTTACTGCACTTTCATATCAAAATTTGTCACTAGTGCAAAARGAATTTTGCTTTAAATAGCATTTCAACTTTTGATTATGCTACTGTGGCAAGATAAATGTTTTGGGGTCTATCATCTGTGTGCATGTTTCTCATGCTGTAACTGGGTAGTTGACAACTGGGAACAGTGTCTGACAAAGGGAGTGAGTTTACCTCTAGAATTCTGTCCATCTAATGTGCTTGGCCTTATTTTTGTTTTCTGCTTGCTTAATGATGGGGTTGTTGATGCTGTGAGATTGTATCTCTTACAGTCTTTTTATTAGTACAGCCCAAGAAAAAATAAAACTGTTGGGCAGTAGCAAAAGATTTCCATTTGTTGAGGCTCTCCTCTAGCTTAGGACAAGGATTTTTTTTTTTACCTGTTACCCCTGTCATTTGTCCAAACAATAAATAAGTTGTTGTCTCCTATCTTTTGTATCTTCTCTTGTAAGAAGAGTTGAATATCTTTGGAATCCTGTTTCTTGAATATGCCATCTGCCCTGTTTGAGGAAGATGGCTCTTGGCAGCAAAAAACAGTGGTATCTGATCTGAAATTCTAAATTCTGTAAGCATRTTGCCAGCAGAGGTGAAATCTTCTACTAGACAGAGTTAGACTTCAGTCTCCCTGCTAGTATAAGAACATTTCCCATTTGTTTCTACCATATGCTAAGACATGTTARTGTAACTCACATGGGATTTAAAAAGAAATAGCTTGCTTTGGGTASAGCAGTTATGTCTGGAAGGATGAACTCTTGTTTAGATAGAGAATTATGGGGGGTTTTATCACTACATTTCTWCTTCCTTAAGGAAGTCCAAAAATGAGCAAAATGTTTCATGTTACTTTGAGGTATTGTGGAGTTTTTTTGACAARAGAATGTGTACAAATGAGTAGACAGTGGGGTATCCTCATGTAAGTCCTGCTCAGGAGTGGCTCCCTCATTGAYATCACCAAGGCATTTCTTCTGGGCCTTGCCCTAAGTCAGTATTGAGTGGCACTGTTTGAGGGCACTGTCTTGATCAAGGCTGTTAAAGGAAAACAATCTCTGCAACCGATTTATTTTCTGATTTTACTCTTAAAGTTAGATGTTTGTGTGTCCTGTGTTTCCCAATAATATTTTTCCCTCTTTTGTGCTTCTTAAAAAAATGTAACTCAATGAATACTCTGCATTTTTGTCAAAAATAACAACTTAATAGCAGTATATTTTATTCTAATAYTTCTATTTTTACTATGTAAAGCTAACATAAAGACAATTGTTTATAAATATCAAAACATTGTTTAATGCATTAGGGGGCATTTTCCACAACAYCTTGTATTTTGAGATTGTTTTCCTCTCTATTAGCTGTTTGTAATAGTTCTCTGAAAATGACTGTGAATAAATTACATGTGGACAGAGGTGGCTTTAAGAGTAACTTTTATTGTTGTTTTAAAATAGATGATGTTGTTGGCAGGGCAATGAACTTAAYTTCTCTTTTCCCCCAAGGAAAGAATATCTTACATTTCAATGCTCCAGGAATGAGTTTTAGCTGAAAAGCCAGTTAAGTGGGGAGTAATTATAGAAGAACAAAATAGACAGGAGACCATTTTTTGTGAAAACAAATGTCACTAAAAATATTTTTCCATTCCAACATAAACTTTTTTATGGTTTCCTAAAATAAAAAGAGAGTTTGTGGTAAATACCTTCTAGATAAAGTTAATATAACAACAAATCACTTTCTTTTTATTTTCTTTTTCATTATTTTTAATGCCAACCTTAAAGGGAATTACGTTATCATTTATAATTGACTGTCAATGAAGTAACAGCCTCCCCTTCTTGAGAGCCATGAGGATGTCAAAARGCTCTCTGTAACAGGCAGAGGTGTTTATGAATGAGTTTCAAACTCTTCTCCAAGTCCTACATAATCTCATGCATACTGGAAGTCACCAAGAGTTGCTACAGAGAAGATGGATGTTGAGAATACAGTTACAGCTCAAGTAATGGGTAGCAGTGCTAAATGCAAATATATAGGATAGTTGTAACTTTAAAGTGATAGTTTCTCAGTCTTTTTTTGTTGTTAACTTATGTTTGTCATCCTGCTGTTATTTTTTTAAGTGCCAGTTCATTAAGGTTTTCAGACCAAATATGTTAAATGCAGCAAGTGGAGGATTTCCTTATAGGCAGTTTCTGTACTTTTTCACTCTAAATGTTTATGCTGCTTTTGGATATAGTGACTGCAAAGTGTTAATCTTTTCAGTTGCAAAAATATTTTATTTTGGACATAATTTCAGAGTTACAGATTCCATCTGGCTGTCAGAGGAATGGGCCTTCATTGCAAGTAACCTTTTAGATTGTTTTGTCCAGACAGTTCAAATTTATCATAGTTGAGTTTTCTGGGACTTCGATATGTTTTAAAAAAAGTAGTRGGAAATGGTTCTGACAATGGATTGCTTCTTTAATTATAAAATGAGTTTGAATTTTAAAGTTGAAGAGCTTTCTGAATTGCYTAGACCCCTGCAGTTGTGCATGATACTGTAAACATGTTTTTTATATAGAGATGTACAAAAATTRGTGTTAACTGTGAAGGCTTGATTAATATACTTTTTTTTTAAGGGAGATAATAAAAGGTCTTCTGCTTTCTCTTGGTTTTGATATCTAAGCTGAAAATGCCTTTTCAAAGAAAGAAGTATTTTTTAATACACTTTCTCTTAATTTTTGTATGGATAAAAAAAGTTAGAGCTTGCTTATAACAAAAGATCCACTTTGTTTTCAAAGAACTCCTTCATTTTAGAATTTCTGTCTCATCCAAGTTCTCTTTTCCTGCTCCTCTAGTCAAGAATACTTTCTCATTTTCAGCGAAATTCTTTTCTTTTTTTCCTTATGTGGTGATTTTGGTTTTCCTTTGTTCTCCCTATTTGGTATGTACGTGAAAGCGGATGGTGTGTCGTTCACTGGGAGCAAATCCAGACGACCTAAAGGACCCAATTAAAATTAGTATTCCACGATATGTCCTGTGTGGGCAAGGAAAGGATGAACACTATGAGTTTGAAATAAAGGTAAGTGCTTATCAGTTGCTTTTCTTGAATGTTTTTGTTCCGCTAAGTGCAATTTTTTTTTTCTTTCTGTTATGGGAATGACCTCAGTACTGCTAAATAAAAGAGGTTGTGAGAAGAATGCACAGAATAGGATGGTGTGAAGACAAGTATTTTCTAAGTGAATTGATTATACAGAGGAGGCTAGTGACCAAATTCTTGGGGTGAGTAGTTCTGGAGCCAATGTCAGTTCAATCTGAAGACTTCCAGAGATGAGGATTAAATGCTTATTGGTTATAGGAAAGCCCTTTATTGAGATGCAAGTGTCAGGTATAGAAATGGCGTTGACTTGAAATATTTACCTGAAATGAAAGCATGAAAACATAAATAACATGATAAATAATTTTAAATATTTRCCTCTAATGAAAGCATGAAAACATAAACAACGTGATTTGCACATTTTACACAACAAAGGCTTCATTCCTTTCAGGCTCTCTTTGTTCTGATTCTTCCCACTCTGCACTTCCAAAGTTTTGCTTCTGCAAGCTGTTGTGTGCTTTCTCTCCATTCTAGTGGCTTTCTCAGCTGATTTTCTGCACAGAAATGCTGTGGGGAAAACAAGTGTGTTAATTTTGTTTCCTCTGGTATTCAGCCAGTGTTTTTTCAARGCAAGTTCTAAAGTCTAGTTTGAAATGTGTTGTCAGTGTGTGTGGACATGTAGCATAAGTGATGTGGATGTCATCAGAGACAGAATTGGCAGCCTCCTTCACTGAATGTGCTGCCAGATGCCTTGGTGGCTGCTGTGAGGTGGAGAGGAGTGACCTTTCTCGCTCTGTGAAGGACCATTTTTGAACTGTGCCCTCTTTTGAAAAGATTTCTATTAARATGGGCATTCTTACCATTGTATGTGCTAATTAAATTTTCATTTTAAAACATACSACACCAGTTGTGGGTGGAATACTTCCTTTTACCTGTTGAACTTCGATTTTTTTGGGGTTGAAAGCCCAGAGCTAGGGAGATACTGAGAGATGAAATTTCCCCAAGGACTCTTCTACTCACCAACAGTTTTCAGCACCTAGGATTTACTAGACTACCTAATAGTGAAGATGGATAAAGTAAAAAGGTAGCTTCTATTCTGAATATGTTAATGGATTTCTTTTTCAAGTATTCTCCCTTCATTGGTAAAACCTCTGCAAGATCTTAGAATGGAGGACCAGTTGAAAAAGTATGTGTAGTTTGGCAGTTTTGGGGATGTTTCTTATAGTCATTCCTTYACATGGATCAATCAACTGTTATTGCTTTTTCCTTTCCCTCCAGATCTTTGTGTCACAGTGGAGTGCTTCTGCTGTAGTTAGGATTTAGCTCCAAGCTACAATCCACAGACCTTCCACAAACTTTTCTATTTCAAACCTTTTCCCTGCAGAGCTCCCAGCTCTACTTTGATCTGGATTAACGTTCAGATTAATATTATTCTGTAGAAAATTAGAACACATGGAATAGAGGGTTTGCTTTTTTTTGCCTTAAAAATAAGGAAAACATGGCAGACAGGGGACAACATGTACCTGTTCATTCCGTCTCTTCCTCATAGGTCAGAAAAACAAAACAACCCACAGCAGTGCCTAGATCAGAATATTCCAGAAACTGTCTTGCAGATGTGCTTAACCATGTTTTTTTCTCTTAAGAAAGTATTTTAAACTGTATTAGCAGCTTATATAAAAAGTAAAAGGCTTTTCAAAATTGCTTTACTTGCTGTTCAAAAGAGCTACATACGTCCCTGTCGCAGACAGAGTGCATAGTCCGTCACACAGATTTTTTTAATGGGTAAAAGAATCCCAACCCAAACTTGATGCATCAGTTGTAGGAGTAAACGGCTCTGTTCTAGAAATGCTATTGCTATGCCAGGTGCAAGGTAATTCTCTTTATACAAATGGAGTTTGATTCTATCTGTCCTAATAACATTATTGCTGTGCTCTGGGGGCCAGTTAAGATTTTGTTTAGCATTGAAATTCATTTTCAATAGTATCAGCTGTAACAACAATAAAATTTTGCAATTACCTGCTAGTCTGATTACAAGAATTTAGAAATTATGCAAAGCAAAGTAAACAAGGAGGATGACAGGGACCAAGTCAGGTCAAATCAAGCCACCAAAACCTTTCTTTACCTCTATAACTTTTTGATACACTCAGTAGTGAACTACTTGTTAATTTTAGGAGTCACTTTAAGATTAAAAAGCCTGTGTCTTTGTGAAACGTGTTTTGTGAAATTACATATTTTTTAACTTTATGCATAAAATCGTAGCTAGACAGAAGTGATGCCTATTTGATAATAGGCCTATTTGATTCAAAAAACAGCAGTGTTCAGTTTTAAGCAATGCCAGTTGGCTCTTTCCATCTCTGCTAGTCTGTACAGAATAATGTTTGCTCACCCTGCATCTTGGCTTCTTGGTAGCTTTGGGTCACCAGAGCTGCACAAAGACTTTACTGCAAAGTCAAATGCTCTGGTTAAAGCACTTTTATGACCCACTTAKAAATGTCTTTAATTTCACCTAATTTCACATAGTGTTTGGTATCTCAGTTCTAGTGAGAATTTTGTGAGTAACTGATGGTAAGTTTGGTGTGCCCTCCCTCTTTGCTCCTGTTGTTACGCATTTCATTCACTGGAGTAGTTATGTTGATTTTAAGGATTGGGGATGCTTTAATGTGTTTACAGTCTCGTCAAACCACTGCAGAATAAGGAATAAATGCATTCAGGTTTTTTTTTGTTTTTTTTTTTTTTTTTTTTTTAATAAGTGATCCTTATTAAATACAGTTCTGTCACTGTAATGAAATAAAAATTGAGTAAACCTGTAAAAGCTTATGGATTTAAGACAATAAGAATTGTCCATTTTAATCTTACAGCTGTATTTACTGCATRGGTTTTAGTGTTGTGCACTGTGTGAGTTTACTTCTGTTTCTTTTTTTATATTGTCTGCTCTAAGATAACAGTCCTGGATGAGACGTGGACAGTATTTCGTCGGTACAGTCGTTTTCGAGAATTGCATAAAACTTTAAAACTGAAGTACCCAGAGGTAAGTTTTGGTAAAACTTCTTTTAAAGAAAAGGATAGAGACTTGAAAAAAAAGTAGTTTAAACTATGTTTACTCAAAAAGGGAGCTGATTTCAGACAGCCACCATGACTTCACCAACACAGTTCCTGCCTGACCAATCTAATGTCCTTCTGTGATGGAGTGGCTATGTCAGTACACAAGGGAAGAGCTATGGGTGTCATCTCTTTTGGCATGGTGTTTTGGTTTGGGTCAATTTAAAGAGATGGGCACTCTAAAATTACTATCCTTCCCCTTCATTCCAACTAAACCCTTCCCACCAATAAAGAACAAAATACAAGTAAAGTGAAAAAACCCCACTACTAACAAAAAAGTGCCAACAGGCAAAAAAAAAAGTAAATAATTTCTAGATACCAAATTGTGAAAAACTCAGAARCCCACTGGAAAAAAGACAGACTAGAAATACCCTTTCTGAGACAGTGCACAGCAGGGATAGCCTCAGGCTTGTAGGACAAAGGGACAAACTGGCRTTGCATGCCTCCTTGGAAGGCAGGCACTTTATGGAGCAGTTCTAGTGGCAGGTGAAGACTTGTCAGCTCATGTGGSGTCTGTGCCACTGTCTGCTGCTTCCTCCTGCTGTTCATGGACTCTGCTGCTGCTGCTGTGCTCTGCACTGAGGCTGTGGGGTGAGGGAAAAGGACAGACTGTGGGTGCCTGTGYGGGGTGTCCTGGCCCCAGGAGCTCACTGGCTTTTTTTTTGCTGCTGGCAGTTTGCAAAGGTCACGTTCAAAGAGTTTGCAGTCTTTATGAAAGGCTACAATTGCAAAGTCGAAGTTGGAGGGAAGAGAGGCTCTTTCCCATAGTCTTCTCTCCTGGAGCAGGCAGTGGATTGATAAAGACCAGCTCACTGAAGCGAGCCCACCCACAACGACCAGCAGGCACCCCTGGAACTCGCCCCAAGGCAACTCAGACCTGCTAACTGAACTCTTTCCGAGATAGGAAAAAAAAAATACAAAAAAACAAAATGGAAAAGACAACCCAAGAAGGGAAGAAAAACCTTTGCCTGTGCAAAGGCCGAACAGTTTGCAAAGTAAATACCATGTGGCAAAGGACAAGAAGCTGTCTGAGATGGCTGGTTTTAAAAACACCCACAGTAGCATCCCCACACATGCCCAAGGTCCTCAGCTGCACAGTCTAAAGGTCACTAACAGTTCTTGGACACAGATAGATATGGAATACAATAAGATAGTGGATCACCCCAGGATGCATGGTCCCCACAGTATCCTTTTCTCTAAATCGGAAGGAGATGGATTTGATGGGTGATCTGTTTTGATGGATGAGGAATTGCTTGGATGGTCACATCCAGCAGGTGGTGGTCAATGGTCCACATGGACTTCAGTGACAAGTGGTATCCTTCAGGGGTCTGTACTGGGACTAGTGCTGTTAAATATCTCCATTAGTTGACACAGCAGGATCAGACCCTCRGCAAGTTTGCAGTGTGCAGCTCACAAGCATGAGGGATGGAATGTCATCCAAAGGAACCTAGGTGAATTCAAGAAATAGACCCATGGGAATCCCACAAAGTTCAACAAGTCCAAGTGAACCTGGATGTAGGCAATTCCCAGTATGTGTACAGGATGGGGAATGAAGGGATTCATTGTAACTCTGCTGAGAAGTACTTGGGAGTGCTGTGGATGAGAGGCTGGGCATGACCCAGCAGTGTGCACTCACAGCCCRTAAASCCAGTCATGTYCTGGGCTTCATCAAAAGRGTGGCCAGCAGGTCTAGTGAGGAGATTCTCCASCTCTACTCTGCTCTGRTGAGACCCAACCATCCAACTCTGGAATCCTCAGCACAGGAAGGACATGGACTTGTTGGAGTGGATCCAGAGGAGGAACACTAAGTTGATCAGATGGCTGGAGCACCTCCCCTATGGCTGAGAGAGTTGGGGTTGYTCAACCTGGAGAAGAGAAGGCTCTGGGTRGGCCTTAYAGCATCCTTTCAGTTCTTGAAGTGAGATTATTAAAAAAAAGGGTACAGATTTTGCAGCAGGGCTGTTCCAGCAGGTTAAGTGATAATAGTTTTAAACTGAAGGWGGCAGATTCAGAATWGATATAAGAAAGATAATTTTACTGTGGTGAAGGTTGCCCMRAAAAGTAGTGGATGCTTCATCCCTGGATATATTCAAGGAGAAGATAAGCTGGAATGCTGAGTATCCTGGTCTTGTTGAAGATGTCCCTGCTTAGGACAGGGGATTGAACTCAATAGCTTTTAAAGTTCTCTTCCAGCCCCAATGATTTTATGATTTTATGGCGCTTCTCAGATGTGTGSTTCCAGTAAGACTGACAAGCCCTTTAGCACTTCAGAGCTCCAAGGGTGCTCGATACAGTAATGGTTGTTGCAGTGAAACTGTGACTGTRTGTTGCTTCTGGCCATAAATTCCTTTTACTGCTGACTGGAATCTTTCCCTGGAGGTCGCTGTTTTGTTCATTGCAAGATACTTGCAGTCAGATCCTGTCACCCTGAGAACTTCTCATTTARAAGAAGAGTATTGCTCCACAGATACCCTTCTGTAATAGTGGCTTTCAAGTTGCTGCAAAATGAAAAATTGATCTTTCTGACCACCTTGGAGACTCTGGGCATTCAGGATGAGGAGCTGTGCCTGATGAAGCTTTAATTCATTTGAGTGAACATCTATGGAATTATAGTTTTTTGTTTACGCATCTAATTTTTAATTATTAACATTTTGCTTCCTTTCTACATGCTCCCTTGGATATTAGAAGAAATAAATCATTCAGGCAATGGAAGTAATCCTGATTTGAGAGTTAGCTCAAATAAAGAAGCCTGGGCCATATATTYCTGAGCAGTATATTAAAAAACATAAATGTGTTCAAGAAGGAGAGACGCATGTGTGATAGTGTGCACATGCTTCCTTGGTCTTCCTTAACTTGTGATTTAAGCTACACATGAAATGAGCATGAAACAGACCTTGAGTCTGGGGCTCAAGATTGTTCCCATTCCCAAACAGTATGAAAACCAGAAATGGAAACTACTGTGCACCAAATATTTAAGAAATAGGTAAACTAAAAAAAGAAAAAGGAAAGAGAGAAAAGAAAATTAGGTTATCTTTTTTAAATGACAGAAAATTTTTAGGTAAAGTTTAGTTTTAATGAGAAATTGAAATGTTGTCTTTCCACAAATGCTTCTAAAAATACTACTTGTGAACATCAGTATTATAATTTTTATTTGAATAAATTGCCATTTCCTCTTGGATGTGAGAGTTATAGTCTGTCAACAGGAATATCTTGATTGCATCTAACTCTAGGAAAAAGAGCAAGGTAGTCACCCAGTTGACATGGAAAAGGGCCACCTGAATCCCTGTGCAGACTGATTTTCCCTATTTAGGAARATGTGCTAGCATAGTCTTCTTCAGAGTTTGTTACTGGTCTTGCCAGTACATTGAGGAACAATTGCATTTGGCTTTAACAGCTGCATCAGAGAGAGATGGATGTACTTGGATTCAGGAGGAATCTGATGTACTTAAAGCCACTATTAAAATGTCCTGCCGCAGCATGTCAATGTCACCTTTTTGAATCAAGCATTTGTGAATGACAGTACAAATTCAGGCATTTTTGGTGTTACAGGAGGAAGTGGTTGTTTTTTTATTATTATTAATTTCCTGGTTTGAGGAACTGTGAGAACATGAGTGATATTATTAGGTCAAAAAAAAGTCCAGCATCCAAGAGTGTACAACAGGAAAAGATCCCAGCCTAGAACACAGGTACATAGTCTTCTTCATCTTGGAGTCTTCCCAGCTGAAGTTGTTTTTGTTGTAATTTATAGTTCATAGTTAATATTTTTTCCTGTGGATTTTATCACTGTTTTAAATTCTCTACACTGCTCACTTTATAAGTAACTTACAGAGGCAGTTTTCTTTTGCAGCTGATTTTCTTATCTGTGGTTTTGCTTGCAAGGTCAATACAGTCATTAATGTGCTAGTTTGTTCCTTATTGACAGTTCTGTGTTACCATATGTCTGTGTCGTAGGAAAACTTACTGAGATGTGCATCTAGTACATTAATGGAAATTCTGGTTTAGTTATGACAATGCATAAGTGTCTAATTTCCATGTAGGAAGGACATGGTAGTATGTTTTATAAAGTTATCTGTTCACTTTTCGAAGTCACTGCAAATACTGTTGTACAAATTTGCCAAAGTATCTTTTTCCAGCCTTGACTGAGCTTTCCCTTCACAACAACCTTCACTAAATTATCAGCGAGGTTCAAATATACACRTTTACTAAATACCAAGCATGCTAAAGATTAGGAGAAGCAAGATAAGGATTTGATCTTATCACCTACTGCTTTTTAGTTAGGTACTGGCATGTAAGTTCCTCTTCTGGAAACCCTTGCAGCACAGATGATGTCTTCTGTGTTACATGGTACAAGCTGTTGTGTTGTGTTCACTCCTGCTTTGAGGTTTAGGGCATCACAAGGAAATGACAGATTTGGGGGCTGAAGTGACCTACATAATATGAAGTGGGTTTCTTCTACTCATCACCATATCTACTGTGTCCTTTTTTATCAGAGGAGAAAAGCATGTTGTGATGGATGAAACACAGAATAGTGTGTGCTGCAGTAAAGATTTGGCATTTGTTTTCTTTGAAGGAATTTCTTTATTATACATATGGGAATGATAGATGACTTTCCATATTTTTACCTTTATTTAAAATATATTTAATTAATGGTAATTTTCAATTAGTTTTGCAATGTGAGTAGCAGTTCAGTTTGCGTGGTAAATTGAAATTCACCTGTCTGCTTCTGCTCATCTGTCATTGACCTAATTTAGTACATCATGATGCTAAAATGCATTTTAATACCAAACTTGGCAGAGTCGTGTCTTTAGTCACTATGTATTATTCCAAAGAAACTTGATCCTCAAAAGGATCTTATCAGAATCCATCAGAGTTGAGTTTTATTTTGYACAGTTCACCTTCCCACTCTAAATTAATATTTATAACGAACAGCAAAAATACTGTGGACATGTTTAATATATGAGTGTCCTGCTTTTAGAAGTGAACTTTACAGCTTGTTAGTTGCTCAGCTCTGAGTTATTATATCAGTATTTTAATAATTTGCTGATCTTGCATTTCATGTTCCTGCCACTGAATTCCCAAAGAGATATCTTGGCAAACTGATTTATTAGGAAGGTTTAAAAAAAAAGTACCTCTTTCAAAAGCAGAAACTGTCTAATGTCTTCTKGTCTTACAAGATGCTATATATATTATATATCTGCATAGTTCTTCTAAGGTAATTAAGTAGCTGCTGACAACTGCATATCTAACTAAAATGTGTCACATGAAAATTTTGAAGGACTGAAGAAGCTGCACCAGGGTGAGATTGGACCAGTGGCAGATAGCTACCAAGCATTCGAGTGCCTCTTTTTTTGGGTGAGGAGGGGGGAGTCTACATGATTGTTAATTTGCCCAGCTCCAGCTTTCTTACACTGCTAGATTGTTAATGACCATTTTATTACTTTTGGAGTTTTGATTAAGACCATACATGGCTTTCAGTTGCAGTAGTCTTTCKAATGAATGCACTTTTTGTTTGCTGTTAGTCAGAGATGGGAGCAAATGCACTCCTCATTCTCAATAGAAGAGTGAGAACTTACATAGTTACATAGTTATATTCTCCTATTTTCCTCTCCATCTATTCTTACCAGTTACTGGTTTTGGAATACTACCAGAGTGCTGGTTTCTRMAGAAAACCTTTCCTTCCTGATCCACATCTTGCTGCAGGGGAAATCTCACTCTCCTTTCTCCCAACACTTTCTTGTTTCTACCCTCTTTCAAAGGAGAGCAGAGAAACAGTTCCTATTTGTCTTACCCAAATCCAAGGTTTATGAAGTCCCTCCTTCATGTGGGAGTCCTTAAATCCCACTTTGCATCCAGGTTTTGTGGGGCTTTCACTGTAGGCTCTGCTTATGGAGTTCCCTGTTCAGTCATCTTGAAACCTCATCCTGTGTGCATAAAAATGTCTACATGTTGTTCAGGAAAGCATCTTCCAGAGAGGCATTTTTATTGCTAATAGTGATTCTTGACTTAAAATACCAGAAAATATTTGGAGAGCTGCCAATGAGAAGCTACAAGGCATGCTGACACTTATATATCCATGGAGATAAGGRCATATGTGTGTAGGGAAGATTTATGCAGGAGTGCCAAAGCTATTGACTTCTAACTTACTTAACAGAATGTAATAATTTGTGTATTGGTCTTTGATGTGTGGAGGTCTCTGAAGTATGTATTTGTGTCTTTCAGGGTCTAAGGCATGAAAGGACTGTATAATTTTTAAAGGATTATGGGTCATAAGCTGTAAAAATTGCATGAAACTCAAAGAGCAGAAAATATTTCTCAGATTTTTCAGAAATATTAAGTGAATGTTTTGGAAAATATACTGAAATAAAAAAAATTGTTGCAAGCTTATTTTAAAAATATTTTTTAATACTTGAAATATTTCAGATTTTTCAAAACTCAAAAGTAGTCTGTCATTTGTCATCTAAAGTATTTTGCTTTTCAGTGAAGAAAGACAAGTGTTTGCATCTTAGTGAAGGCAGTACCTTGTTTCATCCATCCATACTGCTCACGACCACCCAACACATGATGTGTATGTTTGCTGGTAAAATACAGCAAACACAAGATACACCGATTTTGTAATTGTTTCTTAAGTTCATTTTAGACACTTTTCTAGTACTACACTTTTCTATTCTTCAGGTGTAATTCAGCTATGTAGTGATTAATGAAGAGGCATGAACTGTTCATGGAGCCACTGCTGACTGATCTCACTGTTCTTTTTGTCTCTGTACTCCTCTTTTGGGTGACTGCCAGGGAAGGATCTGTTTCCTTTTTAAGTGCTCCATGCCATCTGGTCTCTTGATAAGTAATAAATGGAAGAAATCTTCAACAYGAACTGCTGGCACAGATAATGGAGAGGGGATGAATTTGAATCAAAATAATTGATTTTAGGAGAACATCCTTGGATTCTGGAAGAGATCATGGACAGAGAAATGCAGTATTTTACTAACTTTCAAGACATGGTTGCTGTGAGCTTGGGGATTTTTTTCTTCCCTCAATAATCCCAAGGATAATTAGGCAATTTCTGTGTACTTATGTAATTATTAAATTATTTTTAGAAGTCTTATCAGAGATGCAAAATTCTCCCTTCCAATGAAGAATGCAAACAGAACTTAAACCAGGAGCAGAGCAATAAGGCAGCAGACTTGTGCAGAGCACTTGARTCAGTGTTTGGGCTGGGGTGTTTGGCTGTCTGACTGCTCCAATTATGGTTTGTAATTCTGCAGCTGTAGAGTTTCATTGAATGAAAAATTTATGTTAATCTTCTGGGATTGATGTACTTGGATTGTAGAGCTGGCAAGCCAGTTGCCATGTAACTAGTGAGCTCCTGGAGCTTAGGAGCTGTTTTGGCAGAAGTCAGAAGCTTATTGCATCAGAGCTGGTTGGCCTGAAGCTCTGCTGGTTTTACCATTGGTTTTTCTGATTTACTGGCATAAGTACCTGTATGTTTAGTTAGCATGTAAACCTCAGCTAGTATGCACACATTGAATGCAAAATTCTAGACGTTTGGATGCTTCTAGTGTTCAGTTTTAAATAGCATGGAGCAGTATAGCTGTAAATAACTGAACTGTATTGAAAATTATTTTGTTCTGAAACCTGCTGTACTTCTACCAAAGTCTAGATCTTGCAATGACTAAGTCCCAATCTATTTACAAATTCATTAATTTTTGACATTGATGTTTAGAAACTCTTGAGACCAAGGAGCAGTTTTAAATCATGGGTTACGTGCACTAGAGAGAGCAGGGTGTAGCAAACAGTACTGAAGATGATTGTATAAATCTTGCTACAAATGCTGTCTCATTATTTTCAAAAGTTCAGGTTTATTTGGATATGGATTCTCAATTCAGGTACTTTTATGGAACCCTGTGACCTTTTGTAAGCATAGTTTCTAACATTATTTTAAGATTTATTTCTTTGAAAAATGGATGCAGTGAAGAAATAATGTGTTCTTGCTGAACTGGAAGGATGTTTCTGGGTATCTGGATATGAAATAGTAAGTTTGGTTTTTGTTTTTTTCCAAATAGTCAAGACTAATATACTGTAGTTTCGGTTTAAACAATAGTGAAACATAACAGGACTCACAGTTTAATATGAGAACCATAGGACATACACCAAGCACAAAGAATAGTCTAAAAGMTTTATTTGGGAGGAGGTTTGTTTTGTTTTGGGGTGKTTTTTTGTTTTGTTTTGCATGGAAACTGTGTTTTAGGGCACAGGTGAAAATGAAAATTATTTGCAGCATTGATGTGCTTGTAATTAGCAAATGCCATGATGTGTATTCTGGCAGAATTATGTGTAGAAAAGCATTTAGAAAATAGTTTTTGAAGTATGACTCCTAAATTAATGACAGGCCTTAATTTCTAGCGTGGGAATTTAGTAGCCTTGATAATACATCTTTCCATAAAYATTGAAAGAAACAAAAAGAAAGGYAGTAAGTTTTAGAACAMCTWTTYGTGTGTAAAYGYTTTAACACTGTTATATGAGCATGTGATAATAGYCTTCAGCTTCATTTAGTACAAATTACAATTATTGTGGTAAAATTAATTTTAACATTCACATTCTTGTCACCTAAAACTGCCAGGAAGTGCATACACAGGAAGCATATTTTGTCACATGCAGGTATCCAGTTCCCATTCCTGATTATCTTATGTTCAGAGCCTTCTGCAAGCCTGCAGGTTTATATATGTRGTACTTCTCTATCAGTCTTAGTTTACCACTACCCCCCAATACAGGTGGGATTCATGCAGTAGATCCTTAAAAGCTTCAGCAACCTTCAAAATAAAGCCTTTCTTTCAGCAGCATGAGACTGCTGAAATTTTTAAAAGAAATTTTTAACATTTTTCTCACTACATCAGTCTACAAATGAACAGGAGAATTCATTCCAATAAGTAAAGTGTGAAAAGCATTGCTGCTAACYATATAATGTAGTTAAGTGAAAGCTTGATTACAGGAAAATGTATTTATTCTGTGTGGTCCCTCTGAATTTGTAGCTGCTAACCAGGACTGGAGCATCAGAGACAACAGCAAACCCTATGGCATATTTGCTTTCAGCATAATACACAATTCCTAGTTGAAAAATGAAATCTGTGTGTGAATTTCTTGTCACAAAACTGAATCTGAATGTGTAAGAGCTTTGTATAAACCCAGCTTTGGGATTAATTGGTGATTGTTGTTGCTTTGTGTGCTAGCTTTGTGCAGCAGCATTTCCTTGTCTTGGTACATGTGATTCTGCAGAAATACAGCTTCTCTCTGTCTCTCCTCCTTTCCTTTCTTCCCTCCTGGGTTTTGGTTGTTGATTAGACCTGGTCTTTTTTGGTTTTTCCCTGTCAGCAAGTGAAACCTTTGAGCTTCCAGACAGTTCTCTGAGCTTTATAGGTCTTCTGATGGATTTAGAATGAAACAAGTTTAATCAGCAGGCAAGCATCAAATGCCAGGTTTTGTTGATTGTGCTGTGCAAAAGTCTTGTACATGAGTAACACAGAAATTCCAAAAAGTATTTGGAGAGGTGTGGKTCTGTCATCTCAGCATTTATGAACCATTTGACAGAATTATTTCCTTTGATCATTTCATAATCTGATTTTTCAAGTCTCTGCTCAATTATCTACTGAATTTGCATAATATCAAAATATTAATGTTGTTATATCAATAAAACAGTTTCGTATGGATAACAGCTGTCTGTGAGAGAGGAATGCCTTTGAGAAAAATTCCTAGAAATATAGCTGAAGGTTTAGGTGCTCAATTGAGATTGAGCCATTTCTTAGCTGTTCCTGGCTGTCTGTTGTCTTGGGGAATGCCTTAGGCTGCAACCCTGTGTCTCTATTTTCTCGTTGCTTATTGAAAAGCAGACAGGAGGATTGGAGGTTTTGCGGTTTCCCTTTTCTTTTTTTTTTCTTAAAAGATTACCTTACTTCAGGGGACTTTTGGACATGTGTTCTATTAATCATTAGCTGTTAGTGGCAGTCTCACTGCCTTCCAATGGGTTTGTGAAGGGAGCAGCTTGTTCTTGTTGGGTTTGTCAGGAATACGCTGCTAGATTAAATAGATCTTTCAAATAGAATCCTTTCATATCAGTTGATTTAGGATATAAGATCCTTACCAACACTAACCATTCTATGATTCTAAAACCAAGCTTAGGGTTAGCATTGTTCAATCTATAAGAGGCATTTTTTGTCTAAGGATYTTTTCTAAGATTTAGTTTATCATGTTCCTGCTAATGATCTTTCAGACTCAGTGTGGTGAAAGTAACACTGTGTTCCTCAATTAAAAAAAAATTGACTTTAAAAGAAAGGAAGAAAACCAATTTCTCTGGCCTGTGTACCTGGTGATACAGGTACCTAAACAAGTTTCTAAATGCTTGTCTTGTATTCACAGTGAGATCTTGTAAAGCTCTCTTGACTGCTGTAATGAAAAGATACTTAAAAAAAAAAAAAAGTGGAAGGGTCTTTTACCATCTGTCTCTGCAAAACATAATGTACAGAAAGCTCCATCTTATGAGAGAGAATTGTCTATCCYTCAAGTGAGCCTAAAGCAAGAAAACCCAAGCCAAAAAAATGTTATTAGACATGTATGCATGACAAAAATCAATAAAATACAATCTCTTGTGATTTAATGTGAAATAAACACAAAGAAGAAGTGGCTCTCAGGAAAAATATTGAGCTGTAGGTAGAGAATTGAAGTTGTCAAGAGAAGATTGAAAGAAGATGTTGTCTAGTTTACTGCAGGACATATTTCAGAACCAACACCAGGAATAATTGTGTTGGAGGGTAAGCTGCCTGACGGTGTCTGAAAAACAAAATTTGATATGGGAATGTTAGAGATGTGAGTGAGGGTGAGATGAAAAAGCACATTTSTCATGGGTGCCAAACTTTTGGACACAAAACATTTGATTAATTCATGGTTATCTATAATTGGTTAAAATGCTGTGAATAATAAGAAATCATTATAGGTACAATTTTGTTTGACCAATTTCTTCTCTACTGAATGTATTACTTTTTATCATACTTAGCTGTAGGTGCTATTGGGTATTAATAATGCTTTAATATTTGTGTTGTGCACTTCCGTCAACAGTGCAGGTATTCTGAAGCTGTTTGAGTGTATACTCTGTATTTTCCAGGAAATTTTAAAAGTTTCTTTAAAACTGCCTCTGAACACTTCATTTCCTAGTCTTGTTATGTCCTCTKTGGAAAAAAAAATTGAAACAGAGCTTTAGCAGTATTTTAAATCCTTAAATTACTCATTGTACATTCAAATCTAACTCAAATTTCATTTTTAAATCAGGGAATAAATATGGAGATCTTCACTTTTAAGTTCAGTTTCTTGATAATATCAGTATTGTAAAGTAATTGCAAATTAATGTAATGCAGACTTTTATTTAAATAGGTAGAGTAGCATAATTTCYRTTGKGATTGTACCTGATGGTTCATATGTACTGTAACTCATTGAAAAGTTGCTGTAAAAAGCAATGAAAAAATTAATGATTTTTAAGCTTTTCCCTGTTTTCCTGGTTTACTAAAACTTGTGTACATGGGACAGCATGACTCAGTGCAGCTATGCATGTTGGGGACAAACATTCTTCTAGATTGATGGAGTTATTAAATTACTGACATGTAATCAAACCCCAAATTCTTGCARTGGTTAAACACATCCCTGTTTTCTCCCCTGCCCTAAGTAATGATGGTGGTTTCAATGCCATGTTTGGCATTTTCATGAGTGTGTCTTTGAGATTTCTATGTGTGTGTGGTATATACGTGGGTCTTGCTTACAAAGAATTTAGCTTCAAGTGCTTGGTCAAGAAATTTTATTAGACTTTGAAACAAATACCAGTTCTTTCCCACCATCCTGATTCTCAAGAGCAGTACTAAATAAATTGCTCATGAAACTGATAGTGACAGTGGTCTTTCTGTACCCAGACTTGCTTTTTCTGCCTTGCACATTCAAAATTCTTTGCCAAGCAAACTCCTGGAAATATATATGTTAAATTTATTATATATATATATGTAATATATGTATATATATATTACATTTATACATGTTAAGTTTATCTAACTGATTGCCTATCTTTTTAAGCTTTGTCTAGTGACAACAGTAAGAGTGGAAAGAAAATCCCAAATCTGTATGAGGTTTACAGCTACTTTTTAAGTCTGTGATAAAGCAGYTAGTTCTAAAGTGGCTGTATGACTAGACATAAGTGAAAATGAATGTATAATGTATCAATCACTCTTACTGTTTGAGRGGGGACTAARTMATTMCTTTTAAGCTTCCCATTTGTGTGCYTGCACTGCCTTTTCTCTGGTTGTATCATTTTAAATGATGCAGAAGGCTGTCTAACTTTTCCCTGTAATCAGTCCAGTTTGTCAGCACTTTATATCTTACAACAAATCACACTTGAAGTCATACCACATGTTTGTTTGCAGGTGTATTTCTCTGTGACAGCTGTTCTTTAAGACCCTAAGATCTGCCATTAATTTTGCCTAGTCAGGCATCTATTTAGTCAGCAGTAGAAATTATTGCTGCTTGTTGATGAGTTTTCATTACTAACATTTCTCAGAGGCAAGGGTGACTGAAATTTATTTCATCTGTCAGCCACATGGGATGGGGATGTGTCATAAATGCTGCCAGATGTCACTGAGATGAGCTCATGTGCAAAGAGMAAATCTTCTTAGGGAGAGCTGTAAAAACTGCTGTGGTGAATCCTTTTCTCTGAGCCTGTTTCTGTTGGATAAATCAAATGGTGTTGTGACTTYTCAGCATGGAGTTGAAGTGGCCCAGTGAGCACCATGTCATCAGCAGGAATGTGGTGTGGAGTTGGGAAAAGGCTGTATGCAGCCACCGTGAACGTGGGGGTTGATACGTGGAACAGGAAGATTATGAATCAATCAATTTTTTTTGGAAGAAAAATAAACCCTACAAAGAGCTCCAAAAAATCATTTTTTTACCTTTTGGAGAAGTGGGGTTTGAGTCATACCTTGATAAATATTAATTAATGTGTCGAGCTTTGAAGACACAACCTTGCAAACCCACAAGTTGTTGCCATTTGTTTAAAGAACTARCCAAGACCTGAGACCAGATGAAGAAAAGATTAATGCTTAGTTGACAAAATCATGACCTAGGAGCATAGAGAGTAGGTATTAAACTTGTTATTTAATCTCTAGGTTAGCCCAATACCCTTGTCTTAGATGATAGTCTGGCATGCCATGCTGATATTTTTAACCCCCAGAGACTTCTGTCTTGGGGTAAGGGATAGATGAACAAGGGAGCGAAATCAAGGCTGCAAGGATGAGGACATATCTACAACTCAAATTTAATTATTTTTATTTGATTTTGACTGGTTTACCTCTAAGGCAATGATATTGTTTGGTTGATGTATGCTGCTTTTGCACCACCTTGTTCTGCCTTTTTATAGCCTGCATAAGAAACTTAGAGTATTTTCTTTGCCATTTGGRCCAATTTTTGTCTGTCTCTCTTTGGTAATCCTAAGAGATATATATATGGTTAATATTTAGAAAGATGCCCTGGCTATATTAGCTTCTGAGTTTTATAAAAGATGTTAAAATCCCCAAACTGCATAATTTAATAGAAATGTGCAAGGTTTGCATGAACTTTTTTATGTCCTATTGTCCATTTTCGTAGTTATTCTTTATTTAAATGTTATTGTACTGCTTGTAATGGACCAAACAGTGAAGTAATTTGTCAAATATTATATAGCCTCTTATTTATGGCTTTATTTTAATATGCTATTTTTCCAAGTAGTCTAGGATTGTGTTAAAGAAAAGAAAAATACTCCTGTAGTGCAAGGTAACCTCTTTGGCTGCAGTTAATTTGGTTTTTCTCATTAACAGGAGACAGACTAATGGAGTTAAAATGACATGATAAACCATGGCCTCCACATCTCACCATAGCTCCAAAACTGCAGGTTAAGTCTAGGTCAGCTTGCTGGTTTAAAGGAAGAGCATGGATATGAGATTGAATCATGCCTACCTGCCCATCAAACAATCATTTGTTCAAAGACAGTGAGAAATCTTTGGTGTCTAATCCTATTTGGTCATTTTACATCATCAGAGGGAGGTTTCAGGGTGGTTCAGAGGAGAATTTCTCTTTTTGTGTTCTTGTCCCTTGTTGATGGGACAGATAGAGGTGAAATGTTCTTTGGAGAAACGATTATGCCCATGTGAGGAAGTTAACTGGCAAAAGATCTTGAAAGTTCAAAGAGAATTACCTAAAACTAAAGACAACAGAGCTGTGAGAGCTTGTGTGTCCTGAGAAGATGCTCATTTATTGGTGAATACCAATTTCTTGGGGGTTASTCTCAGCATCCTGACTTGCAACAGATCTGTCTGTATTTATGGGAGGAGATGTAAATGCTTGTGCTTCTTAGCAATAAGATCTATATAGAAACATAGATATAATTATAAATACACAGCAGCCTTTAATCTGTCCAGTAAGTGTTAACTTATTACTTTTGCCTACTGCTTTCTTGTGAAATTGTGTAGAAAAGGTCGTTTATTTCAGACAAAATATAAATAAAAACATAGAAATTAAGCTTTAAAAAAAAAAAAAAAAAAAAAAAAAAAAAAAAAAAAAACAACAAAAAAAAACAAACAACCCAAAACCTTGTTGTCAAATCCCTAAATACTTTATCCAAGTTCCTAGTTAAAAATGAAGCTTCTATCTAGTTTCTTTACATTCTGGCAGTCTTAGAACATCTTGAGAAGTTGAGGCTTAAGYTGCTTTGTTTAAACTTCAAAAACTAGAAGTAGGACAGTCTTTTCTTTCATCACTCCCTGCAAAATCAAGTCAGGTGCAGCCACACTGGCTGCAAAACTGTGCCACATTCTTCTCTTTAATTTTTCATATCTTCTATGGTACAAAGCATCAAAAGTCAGACATACTCYTTGAAAAATTAGAAAATTCAGAGTTGTAATGGTAACATGAAAGTAAAAGATGACTGATTTTTTAATTTTAGTAGTTAGCATTTCCTTAATTTTCTTTTTTCCTCTTTACCCCACAATTTAGAAGTATCCAAACATTGAAGTACAAAGAGAACTTGGGATGAAAGGTTGAAGATGACTCAGCCTCCATCAATGCCTCTCCTGATTTTCTCCTTTAAAAAAGTCTTTTACCTTATTCTGGGCACTAAAACATAGAYTATACCAGCCAGAAATAATGAGATGTTTCAGTCCTGTAGGTTTTCATTTGATGTCAGAAAATGGAACTTTTTTAATGTTTAGGGAGCATAACACTTGGAACAATTTCATGCTTGRGAAGTGACAAGCCTACATGGCTGTATTACGTGGTGTTTTACTTTGGTCCACTATATATTGAAATATCATCTGCAAAGTATTATACAGGACTTTTCATTAACATGTTCTGTTCAGTTGTACCATAAAACCCCTAAATCCAGCAGGTCCCCAAGCAGATATAATGTCAGTGAAGAGTCTCCAACAAATTCTAATAGAAATTAAAGGACACCMTTCAAATGCTGATGGCTTTTTTTCCTACAGGTCCTGAAATGAGAGTGCACTCCATCCCAGACAGAGCCCTTCATGGTATTGGAGCATTCATTTTCACTCTCTTGGTTTCCAAAAGGCCAGTCTCCAAATTTGCATCTCTTCCTGGGGCTCAGTAGTTGAAGGCTATGAACCCATTAACTTTAGAAGGATTTGCTTCCATATAGATCTTGTTAGGCACACGCTGTTCCCAGAATCCTAAGGTCAGAGTTGGATGAAAAATTGAATAGGTTACCAAAAAAGTAAAAGAATCACTTGCTGTTTTGTCATCTGCTCTTACCAGCATTAAATGCCTGGTAAAAACCAGTCTCCTGGCTGGAATATGGGAGCAGTGGAATCCATTCAGCTGTTTAAATTTTACTAGAATAACATGTGCTGGGTATGAAGTACATTCTGCTTGAGAATTGGACCTGATACTCTCTGAATTTGACCATACTAACTAACAAATACTCCATTGTGGCAGGTAAGTATTGTTTCTTACACATAATGTTGCTGAGACAGACAACATACCTCTAAGTAATACAAGACCCAGAAATAAAACATAGCCTTTTATTATTAAGGAATTAGGGAGGAAATTGCAAATGACTGCCTCTCTCTAACACTGCTACTGCCTAGCAACAGTTGCCAGATAGGATAAACATCATTAACCATAAAAAGTTTAATGTCTAGAAGACATTAGGAGTGCTGATATGCCGTCCTGAGGTCTCTGTACTATTTTAAAATGTATCATCTGGCTTTGCCTTTTGGGTCTACGCACAGTCCCAGCCTTGCCCATGGTACAAGTATGCATCTGTGCACATACTCCTATGGATATAATGGAATTTGGATTGCAGCCATGCAGTAATTATGTATAGGGAATAATATATATAATCTAGGGAGATGCTTCTGCTGTCCAAATAAAAATTAGAAATCTTGCAGGCTACAGGAAGCTTCTCAGGAAATCATTCAGGTCTTCTCTTCCTATCAGGCTGGGGAATRTGCCTCTTAATTTCCCCTGACAGAAAATACATCACCTCATCAGTACCCCTAGAAAATGACAAAACATCCCTGCCAAAAAAGACTGCCTGCCAAATGCTTCCATTGCCACTACGAGGCGGAGGACAGGGAAGGGAGGGGTGTGCTTCAGAAATTCCATGGAAGGAGAATAATTTACTTTGCTACCTGTCAAGTYCCACTGTTACGCCTTGTGTTGTCACAAAACATTCATCTCGTAGTCAAGCTGAGACCCTCGAAGAATTAATTTGAGCCAGAGAGTTACTTTTAATTCTGAAATAATAATTTATAGTCCTGATTCTGGATAGTATGAAGTTCCCTTACAGTGTTTGAGCCAAGGCAAACATCTTGATGCAAAATCCACACCTGCAAGATCTCTTACGTATTTCAGTGCCAGGACAAATGCTGCTCAGTCACATACTGTACTGTGTGCTTTAACCTGTAGCAATGATTGTCTCTTTCTCATTTTGATGGGGATTAGACCCTTGGCATACAGTGGAGTAGACCTTGTTGAAATAACTGAGTTGCTGAAGTAATGATGAAATCTATGGCTGGAAAATTTTCTGTCATGTAACTGGGTGGTCATTTGTWGTGTGATGGAAATGGTCTTGGTTCTTCATTTGTGAGATGGACATCTGTCAATCATTTGGTTAGAAGAGAAGCCAGGGAACAACTGGGAAAGTGTGGGACACAGAAATGTTGCAGCAGGCCTGAGATTTGTTCACCTTCTGCATCTGGCCCCATAGAGATGCCATTTGCAGTAAAAGATTAGTCCTTTATAACATACTTTTGCAGGATGAAAAATCCTTCTAAGTGGCATATATGTATATATAGGTGTATTCTGTACACATACTGGCCACACTGGTATATTACAAATATAAGTAACTTATAAATGTATATCAAGAATAGTTCAGCACATTGATATTCTGAATCTGTATGGTGGCTTTATTATGTACAAAATATTCAGATCCCCACATCTTAACCAGAAATAAACTCATGGTTTTTTTACAGGTACGTGTTRGGACTTTGAACATTGCAGAGTGAAGTTTTCTGACTAAGGCCTTTTGCATATAAAATTCATGACTGTAGCAACAGATTTTGATTGGTTTACTTTCAGAGCTTTGTTCATGGTAGTGATTTGAGAGTTAAGAAATGTTAAAACAATGTGAGTAGCTACTTCTGTTTGAAAGTGTTCAGCAAAACACATTGGTTTTATAGAATACAACTGGTTTTCTTCTAAGATACATCCAGAAAGCTTTGGAAAATAACTTTAGAAACAATCCAATTTTATGTAGAATTAGTCCCCAGATCCCTGTTCAGATGAAACTTAATTTAGATAAAGAAATCATTCCTGATTTTAGCTGTAAGACCTTGTTTTGACTYCTTAGAGTAGGTCTGAGGATGCTTTGGTGCTAGGTTCATTGTGCAAATTGATTTTAATAGACACTGTTACAAAATTCTATAATGAAAGTATTTATGAGCAAATAAACATAAAAACGATCTCCCTACAGCCAGAAGGAGGTTGTGGTGGTAGTTGTTTTACCTTGCTTCTTCCTGCTAGTGACATGATGCAGTACTATTTTAAAAAATACGATTTCTGCAGGTATGGGATCTTGAAGTCCTTGAAAATATTAGCACTTACAATCCTGTATAGGTGAAAAAATGAGTAATGCAGTGAAAGTATGTCTCCAGGACATAATTATATGATACTGTTTGGTTGTGTATTGCTTGTTCTGCCAACATGAAGAGGCAGGCACACTGAGAAGAATATGGTTGGAGAAAATTGAGAAATGTAATTGAGACATCCTGTCAAGACTGATGCAGAACAGACMTCTCTTCCATCTCCTCTGGTGCCTCACATCACTTTAAGTTGCTCATTTTAAGATGTCTAGACATTTCTCTAAAATTATCAGAGTTGGAGTTGAACCGGAGAGTGGAAATAAATTATTTGTATTGCAGAATTCCTCTGTATTTTAAAAATGCTTACATTCGATATTAATAATGGAGTTCCTCATTCAATTCAGTGTATATGTCTGCTCCTTGCAACCAGCCATAAATTCTCTACAGTCCTGTATGTGCTGATAGACTAGAAAATGATGCATCTTTTTTGTGAGTTTAGTGTCATCAAACAGCCTAGTGAATTAATGCAGAAGGCAGTTTTACACAGGGTTTTCTCCTGCAAAACAAATCCAGCAATGCCAGTGGAAGGTTGCATATTTCTTTCTCAATGCTGGGGGAAAAAATGGGTTTGATGTACTTCCAAGTGCAAACACAAATTATGGGGACAGGACTTGCTTTCTCCTGCRTTGTGCCTAGCAGTGGCTTAGAAGATCAAGTTCAGCAGTACTTGTTACCAACTCTTGAGCTGTTTGTGTGTTTTCCAGATATWGCTGGCTGAAATTAGTTCAGGCATTTTATTTATTGGTGTACAAAAAGGGGAGACAGTTCCCTTCTTCCCTCTTTCTCCCTGACACCCTCCCTCCCCCCACCATGGATGGAAAAGGAAATGAGGAGATAGCTTTGAACACCTCTGTGGAAGAGCTAAAAGTACAGATAAGAGTAGTTGTTTTCAGCAGTTGTGCCACTGCCTTGTTCTCATTCTCGGTGTGATACAGCAGGATTTTGCCTGCATGTGTGAATTCTCTTCAGAAATTAGAGCTATCAGCTTCCAGTATGGACACGTTTGAATGGGATTGAGCTACAGCTGAGTTACAAGAAGTGGTCATTCAGGTCACAAAAAAAAGCTTCTGGTCAGGTGTTGGCTGGAGTCCAGCAATTCATCTCCCAGTGCATGACTTCAGTAATAGTTCTTAGATCCAATGATCTTACATTTATGACAGAATGTAAGAAAAACCAAACAAATTACACCACCATACAGCTGAGACCACAGATTTTAAGAGACTGGATAAAGTCTTTTAAGACCCTTTCCTGCAGAAATTGGGTTTACTTCCTATTTGATCTTACGACATTACATTTGGATTGCAAATTTTTAATATTTATGTGGGCAAAAAGTGGCAGTCCAATTTCTAAATTTTCTTTCAGTCACTCTCTGATGACAAAATGCATTGTTATCCTAGCAGTACTACAGAGCAAATCATAATAACCTCAGTAGAAATGTATAATGTGATATTTACTAATAGCATATAGTGTAGCTTATGGATATTTGGCAGCTTCTTTTCCCCAGCTTTGTYGTTTAAACAGGATTTTCTCATTTGAGCTTGTCACTTCTGATGCTGATTCATCCTTTAATGTCTTCCAGGTTGCCACTTTAGAATTCCCTCCGAAGAAGCTCTTTGGAAACAAGGATGAGCGAGTGATTGCAGAACGACGGTGTCACTTAGAGGTAATCCCAACTTTTTAACAGGCTTCTGYTGTGTGTTTAGGTGGAATACTCCCTTCTTGACCAATAGAAACCATTCCCATATGATCAACATTAAATAGCCTGCTTGTGAGTATCAAGTTACTTGCTGCCTCATTTAACACAGGAGATGGCAGCAGTCGATTGCAAAGTAATGAAACATCTCTTAAAAATAAATTACTCCTAGTCTAGGGAAAAGAAGAAACTCTTTAGAGTTATTCATAGGAGATACATTTATTTAAAGGGGAAAGGTGTGGATGAGGTAAGTATTGGCTGTAGACAGATGGTGTCTGTGCAAGACAAAATTTAAAAAAAATATAGTGCTACTTTATATGCAATTTGTTAGTTGGAGCTCTACAATTTTATCATAGTTACTATACCCAAATATCTCATGACAGAATAAGAGCAATATTTGGGCATCATTGAGTTTTATTTTGTAACCCAGCTTTCTGAATGTATTTTTTTTCTTTCAATTAATTTTAAAAAATAATTTTATTATGGACAAGGTTATTGAGTTCAAGGGTTTGCATTATTTTGCTAGTTCTTGAATAGGATAGAACTTCATATCATTTTTCCTGAACTTTTTGCATTGAAATAGGTTTGGCTAGTTCAGTGCTTCCCACAGGTCATCTCTTAGCAACTGCAGCTTTCCTTGTGCCTAATTAATTTGCCCCTTTGCAAGACAGTTTAGGAAGAATTTMGTTTTTCCTACACATCATCTCTCATATTCTTGCTACAGTAGAAGTACTGAGAAGAGCAGTGCTTATACATATTTATATTTCCAGACAAATAGAATTGGGAGGCTGGCTGTTGTAGAGTTTGCTTTCTTTGAAGATTGAGATGTAGTGTTACCTTATTTCACCCTGGGTTTAGAAGTGGGCATATTTCATTATAATGAAGATGGAATTACTCGGAGTAAAAGAATCCTGAGCGCCCCAAATGATAAAGGTTGTGATTTTAAAATCACAGTAAGTTCAGAGTTTGTGTATAACATTATATTCTTTTATTTATCATAGTTGGCACAAATGCTTACTAACCAAAAGCTTCACAATGCCTTCTTTGTAGGAAAGCACATTATGTGAACTCCTTTTGTGTGGGATGAACCTCACAACTTGACTTTGATCTCCAGCATGATATGTAGTTGCAATGTAAACACTTTTGCTTTGGTGTTTCTTGGTATGATATCAATCCTTTTGAACTGAATTTGACATTACCATAGAGCTTTGGAAAAATAATGTGCAAGTTTTTACTTATACATTTTAAGAGAAAACATTTAAATTTTATTTTAAATTATCTACCCAAGATACCTTCTTGCAATCTATGAATTTACTTTTACATCAGGACCTGTTGCAGGGCAAAACTCTAAATTAATTGTTCTGCAATTTAAAGACTTTAATTCCGCTTCAGACCCAACCTTGCTTGATTAAATATGCCTTAAATGAAACAGCCAAGAATTCTTTTGATTAAAGCTAAAGAATAGAAGTTAGTGTGTATCTATCCTTTCTTTCAATTAGAAATCAGTAGATTAGAATATAGGATCCTTTTTTAAAGTGRATTCAGATGATGTATATTCATTTTTTCATATTTTTTAAGCAAAAGTTTTGTAAAGGAAGCACTTGTCACAAGAAATACTTGAGTCAGTATCTATTTCTGGTTTAACTGCAAAGTATCTTTTATTCCTTGGTGAGTTTCTAGGTCTGTGAATGACACCAAATAAGAAATTTTCCTGAAATCCCAGCATYTTTGGATACTATGTTTCTGTATCATGTCATCCCCTGAGCATTCTTTTTTTCTTCTTCTCTTAGGCTCGTGCTTTGTTGTAGTAATGCAGATTATTCTCAGCCCTGTTTATCTATTGTGAAGCCAGAGAATCTGACATATCAGATTGAGCTGTGATTCTTAACTTTACAGTCAGGAGCCTTGCAGTTGTGACCCACTAGACTTTCTTTCCTGCTCTTGCTGTCACCAGTGTATTTAGGAAAAAACAACTGTTATGCTGACAAAATCTGAACAGGTTGTTGTCTAAATGAAAACAAAACTTCTCCTAAGCCTCAGCCTGTCTCCTTGTTTCCTCTTCCCTGTTCAGAGCGCTGCATTTCCTTAGGTTGGTTTGCAGACAGCAAAGGGACAAACAAGCAAAATCCCTGAAGAGCTTTTTAGGGAGTTGGTTGTAGTGTGGTGCTGGTAAGACTAAGGTTGTGGATTCAATTCCCAGATGGGCCATTCCATTAAGAGTTGGATTTGATCCTTGTGGGTCCCTTCCAACTCAGAATATCCTGTGATCTGGGAAATAAATCTCAACAGTCAGTAGGAGTCATGTGTCAGCTTTTGCTGCCACTTACAGTGCTCAGGGAATGAAAGTCAGCCTGTAACAATATGGTAAGGTGAGCTTATGTCAAGTTCTTTAGAAGCATAAATATCTCCCTGGCATCACCCCT
The DNA here is from genome assembly GCF_030028575.1 of Malurus melanocephalus. Taxonomy (NCBI): domain Eukaryota; kingdom Metazoa; phylum Chordata; class Aves; order Passeriformes; family Maluridae; genus Malurus; species Malurus melanocephalus. The sequence goes on from NW_026623333.1 coordinate 387,531, forward strand.
GCTCTTCTTTGTTCTTGGTACTTTGAACCTCTTTAAAAGATAGACACGGTCAATTTATTTAAAATTAGTAATACGATTGTCCTTAACCTCCTCACTTCTTGATGTCTGCTGGTGAGGATTTCAATGATAGGTGTTAAAGCAAGAGGCAGATATAAATCTTGAATGAGCTGTGTAATTCAATTTTGCTGTCCAATCTGTAGAACTGTCTGGGGAAAGAATTGTAGACACTGAACTGGCTGAAATATTGCTGTTACCTTCAGTCAAAATTAACCTTCCAAAATTAGATTAACTTAGAAGTAAAATCCTTTGTTTGATTTTCAGTTTCTATTTTCTCTTGAGTTTCTTTGCAGGTGATGATTTCTAGGGTTTGTTGGTGGTTTTTTGGTTTTTTTTATATGGCTTTAAATTTAGCCATATTATCTTTCCCCTTTGAAACTGACTTTCTACTGACATGGGTCCAGGAATCTGGTTCTTCAGGAAAAGGTGAAATAATGGAAATAGCACCTTTTTCTTGAACTTGAATTCACTCTTGTTATTTAAGTATTTTAGTAGTTTTTGAATTAGCACCCAAGTGGAAGCCGCCAATAGAAATTTTGTCTGAGAAGGAAAAAACCCTCAAAATATTTGTCAACAAATTTGGGCAAACAGAATGTTTGAATCTGCCTGAGACCTTGAGGTTTTCCTTGAAGTCATGAGGACAGAAACATTTTAATGAAATTTTAGATAGTTCATCCTCTGAATATTCAGTATGAAATTTGTTAGTATTCCCCACGAGTCTTTGTTTCACTGCCCCATTGCTAAACATGTTTAACTGAGAGAACCTACTCTGTGTTGGTTACAGGAGAATTGATTTTTCTATTGTAAAAATACTATCAAGTGGGGCTAGAGTTACCATTTCTGTTAGATTTTTCCTGATGACACAGTTACAATGACTTCTCAGAGCTACTGTGTGCAGGCTTGTTCAAAATGATTACTAGAAGAAAATTGTTAGACACTGGCATCAGCTTGCTACAACATCCCTGATACTAAAGCTTTCTAAAAGGAGCTTTAAATGTAGCTGCTCACCAGTCTGGCTCTTGAAGAATGAATATTTGCCTTTGACAGGGTGGTGCTAAATACTAGGTGAGACAGACTTCAGAACGCATTCAGAATAATTTGGTACTTGTTGGAAGATAAAAGAAAACTCCTTTTTTTTACAGACTTGAGCCCCCATGAGTAGGACTGCTGGTGCAAAGCAAACCACTGCAAATGTTGGTGTTTGATAATCCTAGAGAGGATTGTTTCATACCCGTAGTCTGAACAGCAGAATGCAATATCTTGGAGTGATGGCTTTAATTTCCCACTAGACGAGTAAGGATGCACTGGAATCAGGGAAAGAAAGAGCATAGATGCATCCACAAAGACAAGAGAAGTGTGTGTGGCTGGGCTATATTGTGAATATCAGTTATATGAAATTCATGTCATAGATCATTTTCTAATTTAGATATAGTCAGTCTGCACCACACCAGGTGCCTTTCATAACCTCTAGTAACCACTGAAAAAATTAAGAACAAAAATAACTGCTTTTCAGCAACATCACTGAAGTCTTGCTGCAGACAATAAGACTTTGCAGTTATCTGAGAGGAGGTTCACATATCACCACATCATTGGGGCAGTCCAAGGCACATTGTTTTCCTGGTTTTGAAGCATCAACTCTCAAAAAGGAGCTGCAGCAGCTCTCAGCAGCAAAGCATTTAATCATTTTTTGAGTGGTTCGGCTTCTTGTGTGAGACCCTGTTGGCTTAAAAAAATGAATGAATAAAATTAATTTTACTTATTGGTTACAGTCACAAAAGAAGCAGAAATTAGGATTTTACCTAGGTCAGCAGTTGATCACATACCAATAAAACATTACTTTGATTAAATACTGTAGACCTTCAGCAAGCCCACAGCAATTCAAGACATTATTCTTGTAATAGAAACACATGAGAAAGAGGAAGGAAAATAAGCCTGAGGTTATTTTCTGGATGAGTTAATTTTAAGCTCTGGTTCAAAAGGCTACTGGATGCAAAAGGAATGATAAGTGTAAGGAGACCTTGGTCTCATTTTTCTCAAACTCTGGGCTTAATTGAAAATCAGATCTGAAGCCTTGCTCTGCAGAGTTTACTAGAGGTAACTTGGCATAATATACGTACTCCTTTAGAAAAATTTTGGTGTTTCTTTCTTTAGGTTTATAGCTTCAAGTCCCTACCTCAAAAAAAAATCTTGTGTGATCAAATGTTTATCTCCATTACAACCCAAGAGTTAATTAATAGGATTTTCAATTTGGAGGCCTTTTCATCTTTCCCTTTCCTTTTGAGATGTTTCAGAGTATGAGAAAATAAGGAAGTATGTTTATCATTGTTTAGTAAGTTTAGAAAACATACAGCATACAGTTTGAGCTCCAGTTTAGCTTCACTTTCTAATGTGAATTGCTGTCAGGACAGAATAAATTTCTCAACCTCCTCCTACAAATCAAGTTGTGTACCTTTATCGCATCTCCAAAAATGGCTCTGAACATTCAGATGAATAAAATGAATGCTCAGCCAAGGACACTAGGTTGAATTTGGTGCTACCCCTTTTCAAAGCAAGCAGATCAGTCATCCCCCCAGCATATGATTTTACCAGAGGAAGGAGAGGGTGATGCATGTCAAGATGTTTGCCAAGACTCCAGCAGATGATGCACTGTCACTGCTGGCCCAGGGATGCATTCTAAATTCAATCCTCTTGTTCTTTCTGAATAAATTTTGACAGAACTTGTTTTGACTTGTGCTCTGGAGAAAACATTGGTTTCCTTCACTAGTCACGTCTGTTTTGATCCTTTTCATTATGGCTGTTCACTTCCCAAAGAAGACTCACACTGATAGACTGCCTGTAAATCATAGCCCTTGCTGCCTTTTTTTTTGCTTCCCTGCCAGCCTACAACTCAGTTTTCATTGGAGCTGCCTAAAACCAGTAAATGTAAGCTTTTAGCATGCAGACATTATAAGAAATATTAAGTCCTGTGAATATTAAATGAATTTTAGGCAGAATAAGATTGTAATTTGGGATGTAGACTGACTTCAGAACTTAATTAAATTGATGTGTCATAATAGTAATTCAGCATAATGAGCTCATGCCATTAGACTTGCACAGAAAAATGCTCCAAATAGCTATAATGAATAGTTTGGGTTTTGAAAACCTGAGAGAGCAGTTTCACCTTGAATCATAACTGGCATCTTTCAGAATGCTTGTGCATTAAGAAAATTCAAAAAGGTATATGAATTCGAGTAAATTTCAGTACCACCTTGGGTAAAATGAAATTGTAGTGGCACTCAAACACTTCCAGAGATGTAGTGGTAAAATCTGCTCTACCTGTACAGCTTTGGAGGAAACTAACTGATTCAAGGAATCTGCATTATGCTGTTCATGCAAAACATAGAGACTTTCCCAAGAGGCTAAAAATGTAATTCCTAGTATATTTTTAGTGCAGTTTAGCTGCTTAAAGAAACTTGATTATTACCTGCTTAGTTCTGAAGTAATTTAGGTTCCTCTAAACATGCCCAAAGGAGTGCTGTGTGCTGAGCACCTGTGGAATTCACTCCAGGGCAGCTCAAAACTGCTGACTCCCTGAGCCGAGGAAAAAAAAATTAAAACAGAACTAAAAAAGGGAAGAAAAGCCTTTTTCTCAACGAAGACCAGGTGGCCCCACAAAGCAAATACCCTGAGGCAAAACAACTGGGAGCTGCCTGAGAGTGACAATTTTAAAACACTCCACACCCGAGGTTCTCATTTGTAGGTTCTTAAGGATACAGTAACAATGTGGAGGGGCACAGATAGAGATGGATTACAATAACATGATGCATTACCTGACAGAGCTACATTACATTTTTAGTAGGAGCTTTCTGAAGCACGGTAAAGACCTCACAACTAGGTAAAGTTATAAGGGAGGTATGTTTATTTGCAACTCCAGATACGTGAGGGGTCACCCTCTAAAGACAGGTACACCTTCACAGTACAACTCTCTGGATTTAAATAGGGTTATGGGATACATATGCATTAAGTTTTGCAGTATGCTTATTCATCACCTGTCCCTGTTTCCTATGCAAATGAGTCTGCACGTGTTTATGTATGCATCTCAGCCCCTGGCAGTGGTCTTCAGGTGGTCTTTTGATGAAGTAAGAAGTCTTCCTCGGGGCTGGAGCTTTTAACCTCTGGTTCTTGAACGAGTTCCCTGGCTTCTTAGTATTGGTCCAAACCTCTGGGTTGGTTCTCACTGGTTTGAGGGTCCAGAGAATAGCAACTCAATCATGGGTGCCTTCTTTCCTACAATACTCGGCCAACATGATTAATGGTGGGCAAGATGGGCATGGTAGTGAAGGCTCAGCCAAATCAACTTTGCTCAAGCAGTTGCTACTAACTCTTTCATTTCCCCATATCACTTTCAGTCTCATTACCCATGTAGCTTCTTAGCAAACAAGAGTCTGACCCTGTATCATAGTCAAATTGGCAAGATATTTGCTAGTAAGTTTTAAAAAAGTCCAGCTTAGCATAATATGCCATACTTGCATTACTTCTGTTAAGGGAAACTCACAATGTAGAATTTGTTTTAGGTGAAAATTTGTGTGGGTGTTGGAGTTGTATGTAGACTTGGAAGACATGCAAGCACAGGGTAAGTGATACTGATTGGGATGTTCTCAGGCTATTTATTTATTTATTTATTCACTGACTACTAGGCAATATCTGTAAACAGCCTCGCTTCTGATTAGACCTAATCAAAGTGAGCAGGAATGGTTTGATTAAAATGAGCCAATCCTTTATTCTTGGTTTGTGTTAATCCAGCCATGAGGCTAATCAATGCCTGCCAACCTGAAATGAGTAATTCCCCTCTTCTTTTAATATTATGTGACTAATATGGTGGTGAYTTGCCAGTTTCAAACACGGATGTCTTTATTCTCCTGAAAAGTCCCTTTGTGCTTTCACAAATCATCTGGTACTTGAGCAGGGTCTCTGGCACCAGGGACAGATACATTCCAGAGGCACTTGTCAACTTTGACTCCTCAAGGAAGCTTTGCAGAGCTTCGACAGTGTCCAGTTCTGCAAGGCTTTTTGTAAGCAGAGCCCAGCCATCCTGGTCTTTCAGCAAAAGATAATGGGCCAGGTGATCCTGTCATAATTACAGAAGTATTCTCTTCAAGTTTGTCCACAGAAATAAGATCCTTCAGGCACCAGGTGGTCTCCCGGGCACTACGTCTTTTTCTTGTTGCTTTGAAATCACAATTGCACATAATGACCTATGGGTGCAGGAGATAAATGTGTTCATATCCAGAGGTGACATTAGGTACTTCCTGAGGGGCCTGAAATATCACTTGAGATATTGAATATCACATGCTGTTCTGCTCATTTACTTTACTCAAATCTGCTTTATGATGTTTTCCAATATATGTCAAGGTGTTGGGGAAAAGAATTGAAGCATCATGTTTTCTGTATCTGAAAAAATTTAAAAGAACCCACAAATGACCAAAATGTTTCTGAGCAAGTTATATCTGGTGAGTGGAGAATTGATCTGAGTCTGGAATTGGTGGAGGTGAAGTCATAGTCTGGTATGGTCCCCCATCCTTTTGCACTGCTGTCTTCCAAAGCAATGGCACCTCATTCTATTGTTTTGCTATCTGCAAATTCTTTCCCTGCTTGCTTCAATTTCATACACCCAGAAATGGATCTGAAACTACTTTGAGACCTATCAGAGCATTAAGTTAGCCATTCTCAGTCCTAATGCCCCAGTTTAGCCTTAGGAATCCCTGAGGGAAAGGAAGATAGTTTGAGTGGAAGAAATAAGGCAGAAGCTTAACTGTGGTGAGCTGAGCTGTGACCTTGCCGACTGTAGGAGGAGCCTGCTGGGAGCACTGCCTCCAAAACACCTCTGTTTATACAGAATGAATATGCTTTGGTGTATAATGTCAGGATATTTGGCATAAACCTGCTCCCTTGGAACTCGGTTTGTAAATGAATTTTCTATGTCGTGTTAAATGGCTTTCCTTGTCTTCCATACCTGACCCAGATAATTCAGACCTGGGTGGTGATTGAGATGTTGTGCATACCCTGGATGAAGCAGAGCTGACTTAGCTTGCAGCCCTTTTCCTAAGAGCTCCCATCTTCTGCATTCCAATCCTAACCTGCTTCCCTTTACAGTGTCTTAATTTTTGCCAATTAAAAAAAAAAACAAAACCAAAACACAAGGGAAAAAGAACCACAAGAAAAGCAGATTCAAATAGAAGTTTGAATCCTTTTTTTCTTGGTAATTTATTTATTTTTTTATCATGTTCTGTATTAAAAATCTCCTGAGATGGGGCCTTTTGCCAGCCTGAAGTCTTTGTGGGACACCACCACTTGTCAGTGCCATTTCAGCCCAGCTTTATTTCTGTCAGTACACTGTAGTTAGGGACAATAGCTGGCATTTCTGCAGTGTTTGGTGTTTTGAAAAACCAGCAGGAAGTAATTTTTTTTTCTTCTCAACACATTAGTGGAATGGTCCAAAATAGAGAAAGCTGGTTAATTTGGAGAAGGATCCCCAAATGTTGATTTTCCTTTGCATGTGCCCAGCAGTCACTTTTTAGGAGACAAATGCAAGAGGAGATGCCCCCACCATTTCTGCATTCCAACAGGCTCCCTTTGTATGCTTGCCTTTTAAATAGATCCTTATTTTTGTGACCACAAATTGGAAGTGAATCACGTGCCTATCTGCTTGCTTTGGGGCAGAGTCTTTCTTGGGAAGATCTGACTTTGCAAGTACCTGATTACAACATAATGTGATTTTTCAGAGTCAGGGAATGTGCTTCAATCTGTCTGGTTTTGGGGGTTGTTTGGTAATCAGATTTGTATCCTATAGAAAAGAGCTGTGATACCTATGTATGCTTTGCTCTATGAATAATTCAAATCAGGATCTGATTTAAAGCCTGCAGCACTTAACACCAGTCAACAGAATAATTATGTGATTGGTGCTGAGAGGAACTGGCATCTATATTAAAGGCAGAGAGGAGCCTATATTAGAAGTTAGATGAGCAAGTTAATTAATTCTGCCTCTGCCTCCAGTGACCTTTTGTGACCTTGTGGTAAAGCTTTTGACTGTCACATTGATGTGTAGGTGTTGAGAAGGTGGTATTGTTTCAAAGAAAAAAAGCTATTGTCTCAAAAATCCCCCAAAGCCTTGTAAGGTTTTACTTATTAAACTTTTTGGTGCTTTCAGCTCTGGCATATACCAGCAGGTGGTATTTCTACGCTGATTGTAAAATGTAATTTCTAAAGAATTGCAAGCACTGACTTTTTTTAAGAAATTGCAAGAAATATGAAAGCAAAAGCTCGAAGTTTTTCACTTTATGAAAGTACCAGATTTGAAGAGTTTTTAAACACTCAAAATTTTAATGAAAAAATCCAGTTCTTGCTAAGCTCTGCTATTGGTCTCTGAGGCTATCGCTGTTAGTAATGGATTAGGGGAATAATGTCACTGAACTGAATTCCTCTTTAATATGCCACAATTGAAAGGATGATAAGGAGACTTTCCCATTTTAGAAAGCTTTTCAATTGTAATAACTTTAATAACTTTAAATTAAGTTATGGCTTTACATTAAAATGTATAAAATTGTGAAGTCCCCACATCACAAAGTAGTGCAAAAATCATTAGAATGACTTTGTTGCACTGATGAATTGAGCTCAAGATGAACACTGGCCTACTGCTAAAAAGATGTACCCTATTAAAATCATTTTTAATAAGCTTTTTAAATGGTTGCCATCTTGCCATGCACATAATTAAAAGGGAGGGAAATCTACTCAGACTGGGAAATAAAGAAAAACCATTGGGCCTCATATCACTTTCTCCAGTTTTGTTTCATTTGCAAAGTTAAAACTTGCAGGTACAGTGGTCATAAATTTTAAGTTAAAGGTCTTGAGAGTTCTTTGACCTTCAGAGAGTGCAAACCCCTCTGCTTTTCCTGTGTTGGATTATTTATTTAACCTGGCTTTCTATCCTTGTTTTGTTTATGCAAAGAGTATTTCCATTCTCTAAACTGGTGTTCCTGAGTGTGTATTTAACCAGAACAACCACCTTGACTGATGTGYAAGCTGCCCATTTTACATCTCTGTTATAGTGCCAGGATGCTGTGCCGTCACACCAACACGTTTACAAATGTATCATTAGGATATTTTCCAGCAAACCAGCAGCATAGCAGGTTGAATGCTATTAGTGAAATGAAACTCTAAAGTGCATTTGGAAGAACACTGATCACAAAACTCAATAATCCAGAACAAATGGCCAGAGTCTGACAAACAAAAATGAGTAATATAAGCAAGCGTGTTGGAATATTTTAGCACTTAACTAGGGGCTTTTTTTTCCTTGATAATCATGCAGATCTAGTAGCTATAACACAGTGCTTTGCATGCCAGAGACAGTGTTGCTATCAGCAGGAAATCATGTCATTAATTTGTACAAAATTTGGACATACAAAGGTGTCCTGAACTTGCCAGTCTCTGCTAAGAATATTTTTAAGGAGAAAAGATACCAGAGTGCTTCCCACCTAGTTTTAAATCAGCATAAATAACACTGTTCTGCATATAGAGAAAAATTGTATCTGCTACTGGAAATTGAGTTTAATACAAAGGATTTGAAAACAGCTCTCCTCCTTCCCATTGAATCCTGGCAGAGGAGATCCTTTCATCCAGCCTTGCTCTCACTTCTGCTGCTTGCAGGGGGGCTGCAATGAAGTCCCTGCTGAATCCTTTGTGGATCTCTATAGAACTTTTTGTCATTTCTGACATCTGGCATTTTGTCATTTCTGTCATGTGTTCAGCACATTGGTGTTGATGTGCTCCTGCCCCTYTCCCAGCTTGCTGTGACCCTCATCCTCTCCCTGTCATATCTGAATTTGGGAAGCATCTTTCCATGTGTTAGTAAGGAGCATTCATATTCTCCTGTCACTTTGTTCCACTTTGCCATCCATTGCAGCCARCAGGACAGAACAACCTTCCCCTGTAGTGCTCAGCTCCAGCTCTTTGATGGATGCTYGTGGTGTGAGCACTTCTGCCATCAGTCACTGTCCTCACTACAAGGGAACACTCCTCGCCAGTGACTTTGGGCACAGCAACCTCTATTTCAATGAAGCAACAGCTTCTTTGTGTCAAGGGCACAGCAGCTCTGGGCTATATTAACATATCAATMTTGCAAACAAGGGCAAATGTAGAGCTGGGTTTTATAAGAGGGCTAATTTGTTCAGAGGTAGTTGTTGGAGAGCACATAATGTCAAGCCATATGGCAGCAAACCTGCGTAGAAAATTAATTCCATCATTATCTGGTGGGGTCTGCTTGTTGCCGTTTTCCCAAGGATCTTTTTCATGTTCAAAGAATCTGTGATATTCACTCATCAACTCTGGAGCACAGATGTGGAAAAGAAGTGTACCTGCTGTTCCTAGTGTAACATAAGTGTATGCTTAGAGCAGAGGTATTTTTTACTTTGCCATTAAAGTTATCATGCCAAAWCAATGAGTAATGGCTTTGCAGAAAAGGCATGACAATCAATTTTCTGGCCATACATACCAGGGTGAATGCAGTAGGTCTTGTAATGTGTCCAGTGAGATATTCTGGTACCTTTGAGCCTTTGGCAGTCATAAACTGGAATTACTGCAGTAACTTTTCAGCACAGTGCTAAAACTCCAACAGGWTGCCATGTTTTACATTTGGTTTTCTGGCATATTCATCCTTCAGGCATTACTGGTTAGGGACTTTTTGTAAAGAGYCCTACTTTGAGAACTGATTATGAAAAATGGTGATATGACATCTGYTTCTCATTTTAAATTAATTCTTAGTCTATTAGAGTTCATCTTGAAGGCATTTCTAGAATGATTTTTTTCATGAACGCTAGTGCAGCCTGTGGCAGATCTGAAAAAAAGAAAATTCACCATTTCTGCCAAGAAATAGTGTTTGTCCCAGCTGTTTTTTTTAAATTTTGTTTGCTTCTTTTTTTGTTTGTTTTTTCTTCTTTCTGTGATATTAAAACAGCTGATAGATAACAGTTTGTTATCGTTTGGAGAAATTCTTCTAGTGAATAACTAGGACGGTTTTCTGAACAGACGACTTCAATGACCCCAAAGCTTCTGCATTCAAATAACTAAATCTTGTGTTCTTTAGAGGAGAATGTACTTCTCTGTCTTGCAAATGTATTTCCAATGGAATCCAAGACTAGTGAATGATTTGAAAGTTCTCTCTTTCTGTGGTCAGTCAGTAGTACAGAAAAGGAGTTTATCCCTGTGCTCCAGATGAGATTTCCCTTGCAGGTGTTTGGGTGACACTGGGTGCATTTTTAGCATCTTATCAAGCCTTTTACCTATAGTGTTTTGTTCAAAAATTATAAATATGACTTACCAAATCATGCTAAATGAACTCACATATGATGGAAACTTCATCGGGTTTAGGAAAACTGTGTTAGTGTACATTCCAAATTTCTCTAGACACAAATGTGACTGCAAGTTGCACAGTGGTTGGTGAACATTAACTTATGGGAGGGGAAGGAAGCATCTCCCACRTGCTTCTCATGAGTAAGACTTAAAGGAAAAATAAAATAAAAGAAATTTTGAGGGTAGCTCAGTGAAAATATGCTGGTAGGTTCTGACATAATATGAAATTCATGCAATCTTTCTGCAGATAGCTTTCATCAAAACAAATACCATTCAATGCAAGGATTGTGGAAGCTTCATGAGGGAAAGATTTTTGAAGTCCCTTTGTGTCCATATGTAGGGAAAGTCCTGTGGAATGGATTTGAAGTTTGCACCTGCTATAGTGTTTGGTAATCCTAGGAAACAGTATTAGCATTCATGATTAGCAGAAAGTATTACATGACTGGAGAATAAAAGAGTTGCCAAGCTGGGCATCAAAAAGAAGTGGACAGTACTTCCTTTCTGCTTTTCCTGAACATAATACAGATATTTCAGTAGACTGTTTTATAAATGGATTTAAATGCTGATGGTTATGAAAAGAACTATTCACAGCTCACAGAGATCTTGTTAGGGGTTTTTTGCTGTTCATTTAATTATTTGAAGTGATTGTAATCAATTTGATTTGAACTTACAATGTTTTTACATTTCGTTCCACAGAAATACCTCAGGAGCTTTTTCTCTGCAATGCTGAATTCTCCATCATCTCCACTGCACATTGATAAAGTGGGGCTAACACTGTCAAAATACACCATCTGYGAATTCTCACCCTTCTTCAGGAAAGGTGTTTTTGACTACAGCAGCCATGGGACCAGCTGAGTTTTGGGCCAGGATCCTTATGCTGGAGGAGCATGGTCAGAATGGTGCCTTCACTTTTGTTGTTCAAGAGGAATGAGGAGAAGAAAAGAAACGGGTCTTTGCATCCAAACAGCATGGATTAGAGACAGCTATGCCCCCATGCTAATCTTGTGTTTTTTACCAGCTCTCGAGTTAGTGCCTGCATTCTCCTGGCATGTGGTATAGACAATTTTGTGTAAGTTGTTCTGTTAATACTGTACAGAGATTCTGACTCTTGTGATGAGTTTGGATCCCCACCTTGGCAGCAGTGCTTCCTTCCCATTTGCCCAGATGATTTSTTCTGGCTGTTTGAGAGCATCTCATGTTTACCATGGCAGTGTGTCATGACAGAGGGTTTCTAAGTAGCCCTTTGGTTTCTGTCCAAGCTGTTCCTTAAAGAACAKTTCCTTTTTCATTTCTGTATAGCATGGTGTCATATTTAAAGTAATGCTCATACTCCATTATTGTTTCATTTTCTTTTCCTTCCAGACACACAGATTAACTAACTGACTGTATAATTGTATAGTTTTGTTCAGAGGAAATAAAGGGCCTGGATAACTTGAATGCTCACAAAAATATATGCAGCTTAAATGTATTTAAGCCCTCTCAAAGTCTTCCAYGCTTGGTTTTTTGAAGGCAGAATGAATCACTCACCATTAATAAAGAAGCAAAGGAAGCAATAGTTACAGAAGAATGTGGTTGGCATCTTATCAGATTTCATAATCATTCAGACTGTAAATGGAAACTGCACTGCACAGAGCTCATATCTATGCATAAAGCTGATGCAAAGTGCTATATATTGTTTTTTAAATAGCTTCTTCACAATAGTTGTAAAACCTGAGGTTTATTTGCATCAGTTAAAATTTACAGGATTTAAATAATAGTACTTTAAAATGACTCAGGACTTATTCAGATTTGCACATGTATATACAGGTAGAACTCATTTTGTATTGGTGCAGATCAAAAAATATGTATACACTGTGACTGGAATTGAGTATGTGTACATGTTAATGTATAATTGGTTGTATAAAAATCAGGACTGAATGATTTCCAGTTATTAAAATGCAGAGGTAAGTTTTGTGTGCCATTTGTCCAGAGTGTGAAGCATTATTTCTGATTTGACATCATTGACCACTGGTAGGTCATGGTAATCATACTATTTCATGTCATAGAAAAATATTATTAAAACATAAAGTAACAACAGTGGTGGCATTTTAATTTCATTTCTTTTGTTTTATTTTACCTGACTTATATGACAATAGTGTTACATTTAATATGATACATCCATGATCCTGAGGGAACTGACCATGGAAATGGTTAAGGCACTAGTCATCATATTTGAAGTGATGGCACACTGTTGAAGTTCCCACTGGAAAAGGGGAAATATAAYCCCTATTTTTAAAAAGGAAAATATTTGACTCTAAATCTCACTTCAAAGCTAGTGACTGTTCTATTTCTCCTCCCTTGGCCTGCTCCCCTTCCTACCTCATTGCAATGAAGTATGATAAACAATCAATACCTCAGTGTCTTTAGAAAAATGATTTTGCATAACTGTAAAGCATTATTTCCTATGTGCCACTAATATGAAAGGACCTAGCAGGCCAAGAAATTGCAAACTACTATATCTGCTGCACAGAAAAACCCATTTCCAGCAGCTGTCTTTCCTGAAAAACTATTGGTGTGCCAAGTAAATCTCTGTTGCACCACACAGTGAATGCTGGTTGTGAAAAGCATTAGGCAACCTGAACTCCTAGATGTAAGTCAGATGTTTCGTGTCACTTTGCATTTGGAGTACCTGTTTAAGAAAAACACAACTAGGTAAAGATTTATGTCAAGTGAAAAATGTGAATATTAAATTTAAATGTATATATTATATATTACAATATTTAATATAAATATTGTTTGAATATTAAGTTTGAATATTAAGTTTAAATATAAACTTGAATTTAAAAGAAGACTTACTGGATTCCTGTCTACAGTACAAATTGATTGAGGGAGGAGCAGATGCTCTGGTGGTGTAAACCTGATAAGGTGGTTCACTTATGTTGTCTTGTTTATTTGACCTGCATTGTWAAATGTGTACATTGCAAATAACAAAGTTAAAGTATATTAATCACTCCTTTTAAAATGTCATAAAGTTAAAAGTTATAGAGTTGTGAATGTAASCATGCAACCACAACCCCAGGCTAACCAGCTTTTCCCACCTTCTTAYTTATCTTTCACTGGTATGCAGAGTTTAATCAAGGATGGCAAGAATGGCAAGCTCAGGTGAAGCTAAGAGGTATCTTTGAATAATTTCATCAGTAAAAAATACAATGCCTCTTTATAAGTGACAGTCTTAAAACCCAGACTTCATCAAAAGTTTTCAATAGAAGCTGAAATGCATGTCAAAATCGTGAGCCATTTTCAAGATGTTCYAATTTGCTTCTTTAACTGGAAGTGYTTTTCCCCTGARTATTTGGCTGCTCATAAGCAAGAGGTTGAGCAGCCCTCAAAGCCTTGTAGATAAATAGCTCCTGCCAATCTCCTTGCTCCTGTAGGGGGGGAGTAAGAAATGGGTTTATATTAGACTTGTGATAAAGCTTGAAATTTTATATGCTCCCAGCCTCATGTCTGCAGTGTGTAACAAGCCTTAGAGGCAAACATGCAAGTGGCAGCATGGTATCTTTTTTCTTATTTACAAACTTTGTCATGCTGACATTGGAGCTCGTAGCACARCTTTTGCACTCACACAGAGTTTTGGCAGCATTTTGGTGGTTGTTTTTTGAAACCAGTCTCAGAAAAAGAAATAGGTCTAAGAAAACAGTTTATAGACTATTTTGAAATCCTTCCCAGTTTCTTTTGATAACTTCTTCTGTCTTCTCATTACAGTTTTGTCTTKTCTCATTCTTTGTAAGTTTTCAGTTATTTCCCGTCTGTAGTGTTGTTTTACAAATGGTTTATAAGATTGTGCTGGGAAGGGTTGAAGAGACAGCAAACCCTTTATTATATGAAAAACGGTAGTTATAATATTCTGATAACTTGTTCTGATCTTCTGTTGCAAAGGTCTACATGCAGTTTTGGTCTTTTTAGATCTGAGCCTTTGAAGATCTTGCACACCRCAGTTTTTGGGGTGTTATTGTACTTTTTCATGATATTTCCTATATTTTTTCCATTGTAATTAACATCTGACATGAGCCTTTCTTCAAAAACAGTTTTTGAGGAGAGCCTTCTACTTAGTGCCTTGTTTAGGTCTTCATGGGACTCTGCCTTTTGTCACCATCCTTGCCCAATGGTATATTTTCTCTACATTAACCTTTTAATGTTATCTCAAGACATGGATAACCTCTAGTAATCTGTTTTCAGTTTCCTGAAAGACATGAATCAGAGATCATCAATTTAAACCACATTTTAGTTGTGTTCTGCAAAAACCAATGTTCTTGATTTTTTTTAATATTGGAATGTGCTACAGCAATTAGAATCTCAAAAATGAGCAGGCAAAAATTGTTGATGATGTTGTTGTTATTCTACCTGGGAAATCTCAGTGTGTTTTCAGGACTTTGGCATCCTGGTTGTTTTTAGGTTTTTTTTCCCAAATGTGAATACCTAGGAGATGTACACATGGCAAATTACTCCTTCCCATGGTGCAGAAGAGCATGCTGATAACAGATGCAAAATTAACCTGCTGATAATGAGAGCTTTATGAATTGTTGTATGGAAATGAATGACGTGTGCATCAAATCATCTGTTTTTCTCATTGAGTTCGACAGCAGCAGGTAGTGAGTGCTCTGCTGCTGAAAAAGCAAGCCATGGTGCATTTTCATCCATAACCACCTCCAATTCTCATTATTTTAGTAGCTGAGCAACAGGAGAAGAGTGCTGGACAATGCAGAGGCAAAGCCCTCTGAAAGATTAGCATAAGAGAGAGTGAACAATTAGATAGATATCTCAGTCTGTTCTGTGTTCAGATCTGAGCCTGGGAGTGTTCATTAATGCAGTGTGGATAAAAGAAAATGCCAGTTCTGGGAAGCAAGTGCTTCCAGGAGGTACGGAGGACACCCTCTGTGCTCCAACACAGAAAGGTTGCTCAGCAGCATGTGAAATCAGAGCCTTGGACAAGCTTTCAAGCTGCCTGAGCATATTGATTCTGACACCTGCTTTCATAAGCAGGTGGTCAGGTTTTTGTGCCCAGATGAAGTTACCTCTTAACATCTTAATTACATGCCAGACTCTGACTGTATCTGTGGAGTGAGTAGCGTTAGGTTTTCTTAGGAAAAGCAGCAGACAGTGGAAGTGCACAAAACAAAATGCAAGAAAATAAAAATCTAAGCTTTTTCCA
>NW_026623333.1:403238-414986 GCF_030028575.1 Malurus melanocephalus
CATTGTTTACTGAATGGAACAAGAATTCCTCAAATTTGTCAAGTCTATCAGCAAATGAGAGCATCTCTCAGCACAGCTCATCTCATATGCAGAGGATTTCACAACCCTGGTACTCTTGTGGTGGAACAGGGTTTTAGGGGACTAGGACTCTGCTGGGTGTATTGGCAACATGTGTTTCATTCTGTGTGARTTAAACCAAGGGTGGAATTTGAGAATCATATTGAGTCATCTGGCCTTTAAAATCATGATGGGAAGTTTTGGGCAAGTTTTGGCCTGTTTATGAACACTCATCTGCCATCCTGCATGGACATAAGTCCATGGGATCTGGAATATCCTTTTGACCAGCTGRGGTCAGCTGTCCCAATTTCATATTGGTTGGTCTTCAGGTTACCTAAATTTTTCATTCCCTTATTATTAAACTTAAGCTTKTAACTGAAACTGAACTCTTGTCCCATTTCAAAATAACCCCTTGGTGCAAAATGTCAATGGTTTTCTAGCTCTGTCAAGTGGAAGTCACTGACACTGGGAATTTAGCAACACACCAAGGGGTTAAATGCTGTACATTATGGTGGTTTACTAGCTTCATCACAAAAATGTCCAAGAACTGATAYTGTTAGGTCTTTTATTCAGAACAGACTTGGGACAAAACCAAACAAATTCACAGCTGWAAAAAGGACAAAGAATAAAGGGCCTAGGAACAGAAACCAGCAGTAATCAGAGAGAAAGCTTCTCATGTTAACATGCCATAGGTCAAACCTAGCTGCTAATTATAAAAAATTTCCTCCAGTTCTGTAATCTCAGTGCAGCTGCAGTGGGATGGTGCTAGTGGAGTGAACTGGGCAGACTGGTCTGGAGTGGCTGCAGGAGGACTCTCGGGTTTAGCCAAGCTTTGCTGCACATCTCCCAGCTCCAGGCATGTCCCCTAGCAGCTGGCTGGTGTGACTGTGTGTATCTGGGACCAGCTCAGGGCACATGGATGCTCCAGAGGGCCATGCCAGGACACAAGAGCAGTGAAAGGCTCCAAGGCATCCCCCTGCCCATGCTCCCAACGCAGGAGCTGCTGACAGATGGTTTGCATGTTGGAAAAATCACAGCCAGAATTTCTGCAGCCACGCAGGGTACCCCAGAGAGTCCCTCCTTGCCAGCCATTAGCTCAGGTAAAACAAACAAAACAAACAAGGCTGGAAAAGCAGAAAAACAAGCTTTCCTTCCTACTCCATCGCCAAATGCTCCTTCCCTGCATGGCGTGGAAAGAAGAGTCATGGCCAGATGGTSAGGAGGACCCCGAGGGTGCAGGATGTCCTGGGATGAGTGCTGCCCACCTCTGCTCTGCACTGGGATTTGGCTCCTTTCCTGCACTGCTTACACATGGACTGGGAACACWGCATCATTTCCTGGTTACACAGACYAYACATTAGTTTAAAAAGCAAACTCTGGATGTGATTTAACAYAGGAAGATGGAAAGTAGAGGGAATATGGCAGTGAGTTTCGATTTGCAGAGGATGGTGTATCTTTGGGCATCCAGGGGGATCTTCCATCTTTTAGGCATCTTTTGGAGGAGCGGGCTCAAAAAATATTTATATGTATTGCCTTGCTCAGTGAAACATGGATTGCAATTACTTCTAGGGTCTGTAAGGCTGGAGGCTGGCTGTCTTACCTTATGTTATTCAAAATATGTTGTTTTCCTCTTACTCYTGCCTGGTTTTGCTTCTACAGAAGTGCTTTGACAAGACATGGGAGCAATTTTCCTGACAGATATCTGTCCAATCTCTGGAGGCTTTAGAAGATTTTTGCTCAAGGAGGGAGGATTCTCCACCAATTCAGTGAAGTACTAACTTAGGATATTAGTTGTAATCCTACTATAAGTTATATTCTTGTCCTCATATAAGTTATAATCCTACTATACAAATTACCACTTACATAATTTTTTTGTCTCTACTAAACAACCATTTTRTGGTGATGATCTTAGTATTTACATGAAAATTGCCATACACAATGTAAATTATGTATTCCAATCTGCAATTTTTGCCAATAATTTACACATGCACAGTAACTTAATTATTCTTCTTAAGTAACACTAATCATAAGTAATGTGCAGAAACATTCATAARCATGGTCTTKCATGAAARCTAGATTTTTTCCCTCTGTAACCTRCTGTAATTACAGTGTACATCAATTCCACAATAGGTAGATACACCAGATTTTATTTTCTCTTTTTCCTCATACAATTTTAATGACTATCCCTGCTTAGAATACAACACTTTAAATTAAAAAATTAAAAATTTAGAAGTAGTTTGTTTCCCTGACAACAGTGACAGCAACATTTAATTCCCCCCTGTGTGATTTGTAAATAAACATATACAGTTGCTGATACTAGTGAGATAATGTGCCTGAAGCTAATTGTGCCTTTACAAGTATTTGAAGACTGAGCTTGATAAAGCAGGTCATGGTACTTAAATATGTATGAACTGAACTAATTTAACTTTTTTGCTGCTTGCCAACATATTGACAGAACCTTTGGTRACGGGGCTGCATGATTGTCACAAAGCATCTGAATTGTTCTGGGCACAGCTGATCACACATTCATTGGGCATTGTGGCTCTTGGGGTTAATTTGGGCTTGTGGTGGCAGCTCAGAGGAAGAGCTCATGTGGGATCATGGGGTTGTGAAGCAGATCCTGATGTTTTCCTTCAAGCCCATGGAGGTCTTCTCCTTGGTTCCACTTGTGAGACACTCCAGTTTGGCATGTGTTATATGTAACAGAGCTTTGCCTTAGTAAGCCCTGCTTAAAAATGGCAGCCTTGATTCTGATTGATCAGTCTCCAGGTCTGATCATAAGAGGAAACCTGTGTTTGTATGGGTTTTGAACCATGAGCAGGAGTGCCCCGTGGTTATGTTTGTAGACTGGGGTTTTGCAGAGCAGCCACGATGTCATGTTGTGGTCATCCCCTGATGGTAAGGCTGGCCTGGCTGTAGCCTGAGAAAAGGTCCCCTCAGGGTATTTGACAAGGGCCATCTGGACTTTTGGCATTTCACAGTATTGGTTTATTAAGACAGAAGAGAGAAGGGAAAGTGCCAAGCTGTTTGTTTTTGGTATGATCCCTGTGTCTTTCCCTGTGGCTATATGAAAATTATTGAAATTTATAAGCTCCCTCCATGCAAAGTTGTTCTGCTTACAGTGCTCCCAAACTCTCAGTTTTGTCCTCTCAAGCAATGAGGCTCAGTTCTAGTGACATAAATGAGCATTACTTTTAAGGTCAGGACTCCTGGTTTAGCCTGTAATGGGCATTGGCCAGGTTCAGGGGTGCTTTAGCTCTAAAACCACATTGCAACTGGAGGTTTGGAAACCATATTTCATGGCTCTGCTCCTCTGATGTCCAGGTAGAGCCTTGATGGGAAGGGGGAGTACTTCCTGCAGTGCTTTGAGGCGTTAGGATCCCTTGGGCTTGTGGCAAATGAACATTTGCAACATTGCTGAGTGCAGGCTTGGTTATGGATAGAGAGTGGCACCATAAGGCTGTGTCACTGATCGCTGCACCAGCACAGCATCATGAATTTTCTTGGAGGCTTTGGTAGCTGGAGAGGTTTCTTGTCCTCATTGCATTGGCAAAATCTTTAACAGGACTGTTGAAGCTGGCTTGGATCCTCAGCTGGGATCGGGTGAAGTCAGTGGTGTTACAGTGTTTTACAGGGTGTGAGGCACTCACCGTGAGCTGTGGGGAAATATAATCATGAAAGTGGCATGTTTTAGGGTGATGCAATTTCAGCAGCACTGCTCCTGCAGGGCTCTTAACTGGGAAATGGGCTGCCATAAGTCACCTAATAAAGCTTGGGCCAATGTGCTGTGATGAACATATGTTGGAAAGCAGGAAAAGCAGACATAAATGGAGAAGACTCAATGAGAAAGAAAAGCTTGAAAACCCAAGTATCATGGTTCAGATCACATTAAAAAGTTTATTTAAATGTGAGTAATGGGGTCAGAAATTCTGTATCTAACTGGACGAACCATGTACTGTCCTATTACAGCAAGTTCTACTTAGAAATTTTTAGATTTAACATGCTGAAATAAAGTTACATGTAGCCAGCCTTGACCCATGCCAGTAATTAATTGGAGTGCAATTAATCTGAGTGAAGATGACACCTTTTGTCAGCAACAGGTAATTCTTCCTGGCAAAGGTAAAGCTGAGCAAGCAGTTGAAAGGGAAATCATTAGTGGCATTCCTCTGCTACTGCAGTTTGTCTTCACATCCTTTTGCTTCCCTGGATGAATGAGATAAATACAGAGAATAACAAAACAAGAAAAAGCCATTTGTGAGCTTTTGCAGCTGGTCTTCCTGGTTGAAAGGAAAGCTTTCCTTTGTATATGTTGATATTTCTCAAATGAGATGCTTTGATGGTCTCTTAGGGATTTAGCTTGTCTCAAAATGAATGTGAAAATTAAAGGAAATATGCAATGCGTATAACAATCATATTGGCTGAAGAAAGATTGGTTGAAAGTGTCTTTGCTCTCATTTAACATGTTTAGATATATTTATGTCCATGACTTCTTTGCTGGATTTTCTGTCAGAAATAGGGCCCCTTTTGAGTACCACACAGGATGCAAYGTTAGTTTTTTATGGCTCAGCCGTTCAGTGCTACCAGAGACTGTTTGGAGACCTCTGCAGGAATGTCAATTAGCCATAAAAGTTCTGCAAACAAGCATTATGCCACCTCCTTATGCATCCCCTGCTGCTCAYAAGTGGTACAGTAATGTCCAGAGCTAATAAATGGATGTTGGAGGCATTTGTGGCTCCTCTGGTGATTTAAGTTGTGCTTTTCTGGACATGCTCTCACATGGAAGTTGAGCTGTCAAATTGGAAAAAGAGGATTTAGCCTTYGGTATCCTTTCTCAGGGCATGCTTTTCAAATTGGAATGATGGTAGTTTGCATCTAATTCCTCTTGAGCAAAATTCCTTTGTTTTCGGTTCCTATCTGTGCTTTTCTCTTGGATGGTGTTTCTGCAGGTTATTGGGGAATCCTTAGCTCCAGGGGATCAGCAGGCATTATTTGCCTTTTTGGTCCTCAGCTCCTCCATGTGTTTATTTATTTAATGCCATTCCCTGGATTTTAAAAAGGAAAAGCTCAGATGTCTGAGGARTGTCTGTCTTTTCTCTGCTATAAWTAATTATCTAGTATCTATTCATGGTACTTTATTGATTGCTCCTTCAAGGGCTGTGTAACTCAGGGAGGATTTTCCCAAATGGAAATCCCTTCCCTGATCTCCCTGAGRGGCATGAGGTATGGATCTGTCCTACTTGTGTGAGATGAAAGGAAAAGCTCAGAAGCTYTCCTGGCACTGCCACCATGCACAGTTGTGTCCAAAAAAAAAAAGAGGATGCAACAATTACCACATTAGTGACAGCCTTGAAAGAGAGATGAGGATTAACACAGCAGTTAAATTTAGGGACTGGAGAATGTACCTGGTCCCTTCTCTGCAGCAYTGCCTGGAAAGTAAGTCCTGGCTGAGGGATACGACAATGACTTTCCTCCTCTGGGCAAATGCTTTTGTATCAGATGTTTTGCTATTTCCCATATTTCACCCATGAGTCTGAGATGAGTCTTTGGGTGCCTTTTTCCTAAGCAAATACGATGCATCTCTTAACCCAGGGCTGCAAATCTGATGAATGTCATCCACGTGGAACTGAGTTTTTTGGATCACACACCGTTTTGGTTGCATGCTCACAGAGGCTCTTTTGAGCACTGTCAGCAGTTGGAGGTGTGCAGATCTGGCATCRTGCTCCTCCATGCACAGAGCTACTTCCTTCCTTTTGAAATGCTCTGTATGCTCCAGAGATGAAGGGTGCCCAGGGCACATCTATGCATTTAACGTGGCYTAACTCATTTGTTCGTTAATCATTCATTATCCAGATGGGAGCAACTTCAAAGTGCTGTTCTCAGCAAGATGCATTCATCCCTACCACTTAAATATGCCCAAAGCCTGTTTCTTGAAGGACTTAGCTTTTTTTTTTCAAATGTATATTATTTCAAAGTTACTTTATGATTTGACTGGGATCACTGGCAGTTAAATCCATCACAATGCAAATGTGTTTGAGGGAATATTTTACCTGTCATATTGTAGGTATGAAAGGCTCAGCTGTGGAAGGCCTTCAAGGGCATCCCTGCTCCACATAAAAGAAAAATAATGGTATTCTCATTAATAAAAGTACAGTTCATCATAAGCACTTGTTATCTCAGAGAAATTAAATGGCTGGAGAGAACGATGGTTCATACCAAGACTCACTGTGCTCAAAGCTTTCTTTTTCTGTATGTTTGAATATGTTGTTAAGGTATCTTGTAAATGTTATAAACACATATTACAGTGTTGGCTTTCACAGATGAGTATTTAAAGATGTCTCTGTGAGGTGTGCTTCTGGCAGACCACCAAGGCACCCAGCGCCATACCCCTTTGCTATTTGTCTTATCCCCTATTGCCATTTATTAAACTTTTAAATTTTAACAAAAGAGTGAACCTCGCATTTCACATAAATAATGAATTCTCTTGTTAAAACGCTGCCTTCTGGGGACAAAGCAAATTGCATTTTATTTGTTATTTGTTATTGCGTATTGTGACATATAACACAACCTGGTGAACTTTCAGAGGGAATGATGTGAGATCTTGCAGAGATGCATTTCTGGCGCTGTTTCCCCTTTCTTCCTTTTTCTATACCCCTTTGGTAGGAACATTTACCCTTCTTTATCAACAAGCAGTTCTTAGATATAATGCCACGTTTGCGCTTGATTTTTTTTTGTCCAAGAAATCTATTCAAAGAATCCTTCCCAACTCTGCCTTTTCACAGTGGAATGGGACACTCAGCTTGGCTTAACATTTCTCTTGTGATTAATACTGGGACTGACTTGCCATTTTGAAAGGCAGAATAAATAAACTGTAACTTTTTAATACTACCCTTCAGATGTGGAATGATAAGCTGCTTTGTGGTATATTTGTGATGTAGTGTTTCTGTGATTTGGGGCTAATTTGGTCTTATTTTTCTACAGTGATTTTTCTTTATTCTGTCTCATTTTTTCCATGAGTGATGGGTCTGTATATATGCACTGCTCTCAGTGGGATCCATAGAACCCTGTAGTATCCAGTTATTTCACCACAGAATTTTCTGGTCAGGGATTTCACCTTCCTGAAAGTGAAATCTGGAGAAGGGCATGTGTACAGAAAAGGACTGACAGCCAAGAAAACTGAGCCAGGAAATTGCTCAGGAAGAAGAGTGGCTCCATGTGTTCCCCAGCTGAATTAGCTCACAGGCCTTCAAGAAAATATTCAGCTTGAGAGCAAAACAGAGTGCCTTTCTTCTGCTAGTTTTAAAAATTTTTTTTTTCTTGAGTAATGCCAAGCTCTTTTGAGGTGTAAATGTGTACAGGAATAAAATCATCAAATGAGCATAGAACAATAGAATGGACTGGGTTTGAAGTGAAGTTAGAAATAATTTAGTTCCAATCCCTTCATCATGGGCTAGGATGTCCCCCACTAGATCAGTTTGCTGATGGCCCCTGGCCTTGAACATTTCCAAGATATCATCATTTTATGACAGGTGTGTATAAATAAGCACTTATTGGGAGAAGTTGTAGTGGTCACAGGGAATCGCTTGACCCAGGAAGGCTTGGAAGTGATCAAACACAATTTCCAAGCAAATCCCATGGCCAGATGCACTCAGCATCTCATCCCATAGCACTCCTTTCCCCTCTTGCTCAGAAATAATTGGCATAATTTTCTATCAAGATGCAACTTTTATGGCAAACAAAAATCACAGCAGCAGTAAGAGTTAAGCAGTGCACTCTAGGAATCTCACCACTGTGTAAAAGTAAATGTAGCAATGATTGCTGTGCAGTGATATTGGCAGCTCTGGATCCACTGTAAATATTTGTTTCTACCAACCATTTAAGAGGAAATTTTCTGTGAGCTGATGGTGGTTCAGCCCAGCTCCCTTGCCAAAATCTGGAATTTTTTTGCTTCACATTACCTCCCCTCAACACATACTCATCTTTTGCACCCCAAAACAGGGTAAATGTTTTGTTAAACTTCACCTTGCCTGACTCCCTCCTTGCAATACAGAGCTTTTTTCTGCTTCAACTTTCCCCAATTCCTCAATGTTTTCTAGTTCTTCCCATTTCATGCTATCATCCACAGCTGTGCTGATAAAGCCTTTGATTTGCAGTTCATATCTTACTCTCCTATGGATATTATATGTCTGTCTGAGAAATCTGTTACCTCCTCCTGTCCTTCAAGTGTCCCAGATAGAGCTGCTGTTGAAGGGCTAAGGGGAATATGCTCTGGGAAAGTGCCAGGGATTTATGTGGTGATGCTCTGAGGACGTGCTCGAGGAGTAAAAAGTGTGCTTGTCAGATTTCATGGCTATGCTTAAAATCAACTCATCTCAGAGCTTGTGAAAAATGAAAATGCTCTGGAGGAGCACAGGATGTTTCCCTTGGCAGCCCAATATAAATCACATAAATCACACCGTAATCAGCTGTGCTCACTCCCCACATCCACCTGGTGAAGAGTGTGCTTGGGGAAGGGGTGRTATTTAAATTCATGTGCAAGCATAATTAAGGCATGTTCAGTCTGCAAAATCAGCTGGAGAAGGGGCTCTGAGTACCACCTTTCTGCTTCTTCTTGAACCTCCTCCAGGATAAAGGCACAAGGCAGRGATTATGATAGCAATCCCTTGTTTTGCTGAGATTCAGGTGTGATTTGCCCCTGCATCTGAGGTGAACAGCATCACCAACCAAATCAAACCAAACAGAGACAGTGGCAGAGCTGAGGGAAATGTGGGATCAGGGGAATTTTGAAGGCTGAAGTTCTCTCAGAGAGTGGGTGGGACAAGATGAAAGGATGAGATCAGTGACAAGATGAAATGCAGAAGTTGATAAAATCCTCAGACTTTGGAAGATTTACTAGAGCCTRTTAAAATGCAGCAGTTTTCCCTCACAAGGACCACGAGAATGAAAGCATGATTGACAGCACAGGCAAGCCTTTCACCTGAAAGCAAAATTAGGRAGACATGGAAAATAAGCAATCCTAGAGCATGGCAGACCCATGCAAATGAGGCAAGAACAGGAGGAAAGTTGTTTCTGTGCTGGTCAAATCAGCAGAATTGGTTACTCAGAATGTGGGTGGTGAAAGGTTTTGCTGTTCTGATCAAAGCCAAATGCTGTGGTTGGTGTTCACCTCATCGCACGAGCCTTGGATTCTGGAGCCATTTGGAGATATTTCCCTCTTAATAGTTTTTAATGACTTTGTCAGAAAACTGACTCAGGCTCATAAAGACACCCTGAATCCCTTTCTCACCCTGCAGACAGGACCCAGTTTTCACAGCCATGTTATCAACATTTCTCACCTCTGGGTGTGTACCCATGTCATTCTCTGTAGGGCAGGTCTGAAAATCACAGCAGCACATTCACACTATGAGAACTGGGGAACATTACAGTCCCTTGTATTGTCTCCAGTCCGTTGTATCTGCTAGGTTATCTTTATGCTGTTTCTAAAAAAAAATTTTTAATTTCTTAGGTCATCTCAGTATTGCAGTAGGTAAGTTTCACTCAAAAATAATGCTTTGGAATTAGTGTCAAGAATGGTAACTGCTCTTTTGCAAGAAGATAATTTATGCACACAGTGAGGAATCCGTGGGGACAGATAAAAATCAGAAGTTAGAGATCTCAGGAGAGGCTTAATTAGCCATTGAGATTTTCTTTAAAAAAATCAATAAAAAAGTACAGATCTTCTACATGAGTTTATTATGGGCCACTGAATAATTTTAATTTAGGTTTGACCTCAATTTTGTCCATGTTATATGTCAGAGAGATCGCAACTCTAAGTACAAGTAGGCCTGGAAGCTGAAGATTCACCTTGATCTTGGAAGAGGAATCTTCCAAGAAGTTGATTCAACTCCATATAATCATAATTTCCTCTCTTGCTGAAATAGGGAGGCTTTGATGCCAAGTTCTTGGTTTAGGACTTTTGAAAGGAGGCTTTGTTCCACGGCACAGCTGAGCCTGCTGTGGATAAACAAGGAAGACAAGGTGCTGCTTTCCCAAGCTCACACTTTGAAGGTGATATTTAACTGGAGCAGAGATGAAAGGCCAGATTTATTTAGTCACTGTCACTTGGGCAATTACCAGAGTCTTTGAGGAACACTGCAATCCTTTAGGCTCGTTGGCCCCCTGGATAATTGGCAAATTAGCTTTTTAGAATTTTAGGTTGTACCTAAGAATGTAAATAGGAAAAAAATGTGTTTAGGATAATGTAATGCTTCTGCAGAGCATGGGAGTAAGCCAAGCTGAAGACTGAAATATTGAACATCAACCAGGGGAGTGGAGAACAGAAAAACACCTGGAGCCATTTGGTATTAGAAACATTTTCTTTCCTATTTTGTGTGCATGTAAAGAAGTTAATTACTTAACCAAACTGATCTGCAATTTGATTGAGTGGGGTAAGGGCTCTGAAATTGAAAGAGGGGACATGCTATCGGTTGCTATCGGTTTTCACATTCTATTTCTTTGCTGTGTTTTGCTTTCCAAAATGTAGTTGTATCATGTCCTGTGGCACGGACCAAAGAGAAAAATACCTGACCTTTGCCCCCAAGGGCAAAGAAGTCAAAGACTGCAATTAATGTACAACTGGAACACAAAATAGTTGCTGAAACTAAATGAGATGATGACAAAAGCACATTTGTGCTGGCAGAGGGACAAGAAACAACTTCTAAACCTTTGCCACTTAACCTGTTCCATCCCAAAGCATTGTTAGCTGGAATCTCTGGACTTACCTCTCTGTACTTAATCATGCAGAGCCTTGGAAAACACTTCATATCTTGCTTGCTTTCAAAATCAGGTGCAAACTTTTCTTCAGGGCTGCAGTGATGCAGTGTCCCAGGCAGAAACCACTCCAGTACCTTCTCTCTGTCCCCACAGTCCTGTCACCTTCTGACCCACGGAGAAAAGCCTTCATCGGGCCCAGCAATGGCACAGAGTGTGCAGTGGCACCTCTCTTTGGATAATATCCATTTTTTCTCCTCCCAAAATATTTCTGTTTTGTTTTTTTCACACACGAGCCTAGTCTCTTCTCGAGTTCCCGTGCACAAGCATGTTTGGCTCCTTTTGATTCCAGCTGTAAAAACTCAGCTTTGCCTTTATAGAAAGAGGAAACCCCCAAGCCAATGTGGCAATTAGAGATCAGGAAGCTGACTGATTAACGCCCAATACAAGAGCTGCACAGAAGTGTTTGCATTGAGCACTTACCACTAGTTATTTATCTTGCCCATGCAGACTTTATTTTTGGGTCCTCATCCCAGGACACAGGGAAGATACAAAGTCCCCTGGGAGCAGACAAATTGGGGAGAGTTGAAAAATGAGGTAGCCCCGTGTTTTACTTCCTGCTTCCATGGAGGACCTCAAAAAAAGCCAAATTACCTGTTTGCTTCTGCACTCTTGCATTTTTTGCAAGGTAATATTTATAATCTGAGCAAACATGACACATCAGTCACCCCCCACAGCAGTAATCTGTTATGGGCTGTGGTGGCACGCTGCTTTTCTCTCCTCTGGGTCCCATAAGGACACACATTAATACTGAAATTCACATTGAGGAAAGGCAGCACTCACGGAATCACAGAATGGTTTGGTTTGGATTGGAAGGGATCTTAAAACTCATCTACCTCCAATTTCCCTGCCATGGTGAGGCACACATTCCACCATATCAGGTTG